>NW_008350356.1:399869-428782 GCF_000622305.1 Nannospalax galili
CCATTGCTCAGAATAATCTTTGGCCAATTGCTTTTCTGAGTGACTACTGGGGCATATAGCCCATAGTTGGCTCTACTTTCTGGGCTGGTAGCAGGCCTTGGGGTAGGTAGTGATTACCCCAGGGGGAAAACTTGGAGAAAACATTAAGGGGTTTGGGCAACTGGAGGGTTTTTTGAGCTCAGAGAGTAAATTCCTGATCCTGCTCTCTGGGCTGTGGCTGATTGAACAGGAAATCTATCTGTGGCCCAGGGAAGAAAGACGGTCCTGAAATGCCTGGGCCAGATGTGTCCTGCTCCTGACGCCTCCCAGAACACAAATGACAGCTTGGACCCTAGGGCTGATAGAATTAGGATTGGGACTTTCTCTGGCCAAGTTACAGTAGGAAGGGGTCAGAGAGGGTGGTAAAAATTAAGTCACCACAATTTCTCCTGCATTGGTTCATTCTAGAAGCAAATAGAAAGACTTGGAATCCAACACACTGCACAGTCCACTCACTCATCCCTCCCTGCCTCCAGCCAGGCCAGTGTACCTTGTATACTTTGCAAAGGTCACGGGCTCCTGCTCTGTGGAGTGACTGACAGCTCTTCCCAGCCCAGCTAGGTGTTGTGAGTTGATCCCTATGTGGTGGAGGTCCTGTGCTGGTGGTATGTGCAGGTGTTCCTGATGTGACAGGCAAGGGAAGCTGGTCCTTGGGGCACTTCTGGGTGCCTGCTGGCTTGTCCTTGGGTCGTGTTATCTGTGTAGTACAGAAGTGACATAATACAACGTGAACGTTTTCTCCTATTAGCAATTTGGTCTCTTCAGTTTTGTTAATTGGATAACAAGAGGTGCTGGTTATGGTGCAAAAGTCTCATCGTGTTGGTAATTTTCACTGTAACATGTTAGCAATCTGTCACTATTTGTTTCCAGCAATACTGGCACGAGCCTGCTTGCATCGGGGCCTTTCATTTTCTCTCTGTACCACCAGACTGTTCTTTCTGTCTCTGGCTAGGTAGTTTTCCTACTTCAAGCTGTCTCTGTCCATCTGGCTCTGCAGACGTCCCTGCCTTCCTGTGTTTCTCTCTCTCACCTCCCTGAAAACCCTCTCCAAAGTTCACATCAGAGGGAAATGCCATTCCTGGTGGCCTGCAATGACAGAAGCCCCTGATCGCCATTACCATCGTCTGTCAGATGGAGGACAAAGGTCCAGAGGAGCAGAACCTTACCTAAGCTGTTACAGTCACTTTAGGTACAAGGTCAGGCTTCATGATTTCAAATCCATTATGTGTTCCTACATGTGCTTATTATATGAAAAAAAAAAAATCAGGTGGGGCCCAGAAACCAACTTCTTACAGGAGATGGTATCCTGGCAAAGTCAGTGGCTCAGAGAGCAAACAGCCTGCTTTGCGGAGCTCAGGGGACCAAGCTCAGGGGACTCAGCAGGGATCCTCCAGCCAGGTAGTTTTCTGGGGGTGACACCACAGTTTTAGGGCCCTGATTCTGGAAGCAAGAAACCCAAATGGCAGCTAGGAACCATTCTCAACTCCAGTTCCAGGGGAATCCGAAGCCCTCTTCTGACCTCGGTGGCATTGCACGACATGGGTGCACTCACATATAAGCAGGCGATACACTCGTACACATAAAATAATAAAAAAAAATAAAATATTTTTTAAAAAAGAAGGAATACTTTCCCAAATGAGTCCTGGCTTTTGGCTTGAGCCACGGCTGCCAGCTGTCCAGCATATAAATCCTGGACACAAATAGCTACTGTAGGCAATGTGAGATGCTCCTGCTGGCCTTAGGCCCTGCACCCCTGATGCAGCCCAGGAGTCATTCACCTTGTAGTGTGCATGGCCGGGGTGGTTAAGAGGCCTTCCTGCAGGAAGGATTCCTCTCTGAAGCTGGAATCCTGATGTGTGGAGGCTGAAAAAGCCAGTGACCACAATGTTGTGCCAAGATGGTGGATTTAGAATCAGGAAGTGATCTTTGCTCTGCCACCAAATGGCTGCGGGACCTTCCTGGATACAGAAACGTCTTTACCTGTAAAGTGGGAATTCATCATCGTCTGCTCATAGATTTATAGTGAGGAGTAGAGAAATATATGTAAAATATGCGGAATGCTCTAAGGCACCAAGAGAGCCTGCTGCAAACCAAATATAATCCAGGTCCCTCCCCTGACTGTCTTTTTAGGGGAAGGCTGTCCATGCAATAATGGGCTGTGTGGATTTGAAAGGAGTCGTTTTCATTGAGGGTCAATGGGAATTTCCAAGAAGAATTTAAAGCATAAGATGAAATTCATATTTCTGTGACAGAAAAAAGAAAATGCTTAGATTTGGGTGCTCATGAGCCTACTAGGATTGTGTGCATTCTTTCTGTCAAAACCTTCCCATTAATTGTCCAAAGCTTCCTTGATTGCTTCTAATGTAACCTCCCGCTGTCTTGAAATCTCAGAATAGTCTCACCCTGCTCTGCTGAATAATGAGCATCGTTCACAGGGACAGACAAGTTGGCCATGTAATACTGGGAGGAGCTGGGTGCCTCCTTAGGGACGCCTCCCTGCCCTGCCGTGGTGTGCCTGTCACGGCACAGTCATCCAGCTGGCCCAGCCCCTCTTTCGTTTGTCCTTAAGGAACTTTGTCTGGGGCTTCTGAGTACCTGACCACCTACTTTGAGTTTCCAGACTGTCATGTGTGCACATGTGTGCATACACGTTTGCCATAACCTTCCACAGACTCCAAGACTCTATTTAAAAAATGGGAGGGTGGAGGTTTGGTATGAAGCCATTTAGCCTCTTTGGGCCTCAGTTTCCATGTGTAGTCCTTCCCACGACAGCTCATGCTCATGTTGCACTTGTCACCGCCACCTTAGATACCGTCTGGAGCACACAGTCTACAGCATTTTCTTTTCGTAACTCTACATTTCTTTGAGAAATTGTCAGCCCTTATTATGACGCTAAGTGCCTTGTTGTCTATTTGTTTCTTCTGGGCATTGTGTAATGGGAGGGCAGGGCCTTTCCCTGCCTGTACCCCTTTGTCATGCAGAACATGGCTGTACAGAGGCCACAGATGTGAAGTGCCTACCTGTTGGCTGAATTTGGAAGCCTGCATGGAATGGCCATTAATGGCTTCCTCTGTGAAAGCAATTTGAAAATGTGAAAAGAAGTATGCCAAGTGTATGCTATTTAACATCACTCTCCCAGGGGAGGTAGAGGACACCCCTTTGCCAAAATGTCTCAGTAGCCTTGAAGGGGAGCCTGGAAGAAACTGGACCCCTTTCAGGCATCTCCCTCCCACTTACACAGGGACCCTTCAAGCCAGACTCTGGGATTGCAAGTGACTCAATTCTGTTTACTCACATTTCTTGTGTGTCTGCTGCTACTCAAGGCAGGGGCACAAAAATGCATCACTCTGTCTCTGTCCCCAGGCAACTCACAGTCCAGGAAGTTGACTTGCAAATCATACATTTTAGTGCAGGCTCTCCTTGGAACAGGTTAGGCAAGTCTAGGTGCTGAGGTGGCTGAAAGGAAGGGGTGAGTCACCCCAAGAAGACCAGAGCTGACAACAGGACCTTTTGGAAGGTGAGGTTTCTTCTAGGAACAGGGTGATGTTTCCTGGAACCCTCTGCTCCTCAGCTTTGAGGCTCTTCAGTACTCCCTCGACTTGCTACAAGTGACTTTTTAGGCAGTTTTCTTGAACACCTCTAATGCAAAATTTGTCTTAATTTTTATTTAAAAAATTTCAGGCTGGGTATGGTGGTGCACGCCTTTAATCCCAGCATTTGGGAGGCAGAGGCAGGTGGATCTCTGTGAGTTTGAGGCCGGCCACCTTGGTCTACAAAGTGAGTTCCAGGCCAGCTGGGGCTACAGGGAGACCCCGTCTCAAAAAGACAAAAAAAAAAAAAAAAAAAAAAAAAAAAAAAAAAATTCAAACAATACTTGTTTTATGTATAGCAAAACAGTTTACATATTAAACACCACAAGAGTTATTTGATACAGAGTTAAACAGAAAAAGAAAAACATTTCAAGTATGTGCCACTCCTCACAAAAACAATTTTAAAAGGCCATTTTTTTCTAAGTGGGTCAACGTGACACATGTGTCTAATGACTAGTCATATCTCATTCCTATTGCACTAGTAATCAATGGAATTAAAAAGAAAGCCTAACTTTCACAGTCACTGCCTCCAAGGAATATCACATGTTGGGTTCTTATGGAATGCAAAAATCGTTCTTGCTTCTTCAATACCCAGAAAGCTGAATTCACAAATTTACCATGAAATAGCAAAAATGATGATGAAGTTGGAACTCGGAAAAAAACCAAAACCAACACTTTATAGCTTCTTTCATGACTCACTGGTCCCCTCACCTACGTTCTATCCTTCCTCACACCCAATGTTACCCTCCCTTGGTCTGTTTCCTGAATGCTAACCATGTTAACAGCTATTTACACATATGCACATATACATTATAGGCTAGGATCTACATATGAGGGAGAAAATGTGTGTTTTCTTTTCTTTCTAAATTTGGGTCCATCCGTTTTCCTGAAGATTTCATGCTTCTTTACAGCTGAATAATATTCTGTTTCATATAGGCCAGAAGAGGGTGTCATATACCCTAGAACTAGAGTTAGGGATGGTTATTAGCTACCATGTGGGTACTGGGAACTGAACCCAGGTCCTCTGCAAGACCGGTGTGCTCTTAACCACTGAGCCATTGCTCCAGCACCAGCTCATTTGTTTATAGGCTCTATTCGCTCTTCCTTGGGTTCAAGTTTTTCAGTTCTTTTGATAGTTTTTTTTTCTTTTTTCTGTGTAGAAATAAAAAAAATAATTGAATTTTTATGTATTTCATACAGAATATCTCAAATTTAATCATCTTTATACCTCTGTCCCCACTGGTAACTCTCCCAGAGCACCCCCTCTGAAACCCATATATTCTGTCATCCATGTTAAGACCCACTGTGTCAAGTCAGTGTCCCCAGACATTCCCCAGTGCAAGTCCACCCGCTGAGGTCTAGTCAGCCTATCTAGAGCCCTTTGTTTTAGGAAGATCAGCTCCTCACCTAACAGTAATCAGTTGCCAGTATTTCTTCAGCTAAGACTGGGGTCTGCTGTTCATTTCCCCAGTTCTATACTGGGTTTTTGTCTGCCTGAGTTTGCATGGAACTTGTGTATGCTAGAAATTTTTAATTTCATGTAGTCCCATCTATTGATTCTTGGGACAACTACCTGTCCTGCTAGAGTTTTGTTCAGAAAGTTCTTGCCTACCCCCAAATTTTAATACTGCAAATATATAAGGTATCTGTTTATAGTTGCAGCTTTTGAGAGGGCCGTGCCAAAGTCATTGCAATATGATGATTTTTTTAGTCCCTAAGAATCACTGTCCCCCTCGCTGCCCCTATGTGAATGCGTGCTAGAACCTCATGCCTTCCTGCTGTCCTAATCAGGTCTGGTGAGCTCAGTGCCTTTGCTTCCTTCTTTTCTACTGAGCATTACCGAATGTTCAACCCAGGTAGACTCAGGCCAGAACTCAGAACTCTAGGGGGGGCTCCACATGGGTCTGATGGCTGTTAGGAGCTCCTGGGTCCTCTGCTCAGTCCACATCACCTTCCCTGCCTCCCTGGCCTTGACAGAACACTCCTGCGTTCATGAAAATTGCATGACTCCCTCCCCGAGCCCATCATGGAGCTGAGACTCCCTCATCTCTCCCCTGGCTGTTGACATCGACCTCCCCTCTTCCTATCAGCAGCACCTGTAGCTGCATTTCCTAGCTGGACACCACTTGCCTCTGGACTGATGCCATGCTAAGCCAACTGCTTCCCATGTGTGACTCTGATCAGCTTCCCCAAGACAAGGACCATATCTGGGTCTTATTTTTGTTTTTCCATCTGCCTAAACTAGTGCTCAGTAAATAATCGCTGATTGACATTCCCCCTTCTCTGCTTGGGATATGACTAGGGACATCAGGAATGTTTCTTTTGTAAAATTTCTGATTGGGTGCAGGACACTGAGAAGGGACTTAAAAAAAAAAAACATTAGCTGAGGGCTGTGGAGAAGGCTCAGTGGGTAAAGGCGCTTGTCATTTTTATGATGTGAGTTTGAGGACAAGTTCAGTTCCTGGAACCTTCGTAAAGGTAGAGGAGAACTGACTCTACAAAGTTGTCCGTGAACTGCCACAAGTGAGTCATGACACAAGTGCCCACTCAATAGCGATAAATAAAAATGTGAAAGTCGAGTAGGTTCGATTGGGAAGTGTTTTCATTTGTTTGCACCATTAATAAATGCAATTTACTCAGGTGCCGATACCCTGGAGCCTTGCTTGGAGGGCCTGGAAGCCACCACAGATATCTTACACTTAACTTTGCGGCAGAGCTGAGCTAGACACCTGCCAGGGGTCACAGCATGCCAAGACAATGCAGTCAAAAAGAGGTGCTTTGTGGGTCCTCTTGATACTGCTTCTTTCTGGAGCTCTTCCCCAGCACAGCGTCTGGTTGGGCTGGGCTGGTGGGACCTTAGGCATTCTACTTTGTCAGTTCCCAGAGAAATTATATCCCTGTCATATTTGAACACTCTGAAATGGGAATTACCTTACTGGCCCTCTCAAATGTTTGAAACTATCAAAATGTTTTCAAGCAATTTCTTGCCACTAGATTTGGTGAAACTTACTTCAAGTGTCTTTCCAGAGCCTTTCATAGGAAAGTAATTGTGTAATTAGCTATAAATTAGTAAAAATTATGCTAATTACTTCCAGGTGTGACATATTTTGTGCTCAAAAACAAGTAAGAGAAATAAGGGGCTGTCACCGTGTTTTCCAAGTGGAGGCTGCCCAAGCAGCTTGACAGGCTGATGTGCACATTTACTTAATATTATTTTTTAATTATATAATTTCTGAGTAAGTACAAACAGACCTGAGAACAAAAGGACAACAGACAAACCAGGGGTAGAGCTTTCTGCATGTGCTTAATTAAACGGAGCCCAAGCAGGAGCTCTTCCAGTACGTTCTTTTTGAACTTGTGATGGGAAAACTGGTGGTGACAGATGGAGGGTGCTGCTGTGAGAGTGGCCTCTGGGCTTCCTGGGCCTTTCAGTCAGAGGAGGCCCAATGGGCCCTGGGCATCTGCCCCCTTGTCACACTTCCTTGAGCCTCAGTTTAGTTATCTGCACCCCAGCCACGGAATGGCAGCCACTGTGTGGTGTGCTCCCAGCATTCTCTGCAGTGTCTATTTACATGAGCTCGTTCCTCGGTGCAGTGCGTCAGCATAGTGGTCCTTCTCACCATAGTGCTGTGCAGTGTGTAGGGCAGGTATTACAGTCTTCTAGAATATAGTCACACATTGCTTAATGATGGGGACACATTCTGAGACATGCGTCATTAGGCAATTTCATTGTTGTGCAAACATCTAAGAGTGTACTTACACAAGCTAGTGTCTGGGAGGTAGAATTTTATGGGACCACTGTCGTATATGTGGTCTGTCACTGACTGAAATGTCATTAGGGAGTAGATGATTGTACAGGAACGTTTGGCGGACTACATTGTCCTGGGATGCAGTCAAGTAAGACAAAGGTAAAAATGGCCTCTATTTCCCTCCTTTCTCTCTTCCTTTTTTCTACCTTTTCGAAATTCATTTACCCATGATTGGTATGATCCACACCCACTAGCAATGATGCTAAAACATAAACCAATCAGCCAACCAACCCATCTATCTGCAGGTCAAATATGAAATGCTAAGACAATTGTCACAAGAGAGGTCGCTGATGGAGGGTGGGACACAGGGATACTGTGATCAAGGATGGCCAGCACTCTAGTCAAAGTGACGTGTGTCTTGTCTTTTCTAAGGATAGTTCTATTTTCAAACATTCTGATTGTCTTTCCCTAAGTATACTTGTGCTGACAAAACATTGGGTCTTGAACTGTGGTTCGGAGAATGTGGTCTCTGGAGCTGTGATAGAGGAATGTAGAAACACCATAGCCATCAAGAACGGTCCTTACAGAGAAGGGCATCACACTGGAATCTCCAGGGTGGGTGAAGTGTTCCAGATAGGGAAGGAGAGTCAGCAGAGGCAATGTCTGGAAGGTAGCAGACGGATGCCTAGGGGCCCTGGAGGAATTAATGAAAGAGGAGTTCTTGGTGGAAGGACAGTGGGTACAAATGCAAAAAGGCGCTAATCACAACAATGTGTTTGGGGGACTCAAGTAGCTCAGTGCGGCTGGCGCTTCAAGAGTGAGGGTGCAGTCAGGGGAGGAGGCGGGCCAAAACAGTCCTGTAGGCTACACTTTATGGGGATGCTGGATTTTAAAACAAGGGATAAAATGGGGGGGGGAGGCTGGAGAGACGGCTCAGCAGTTAAGAACACTGTTCTTGCAGAAGACCCAGGTTCGAATCCCAGCACCCACATGGCAGCTAACAACTGCCCGTAACTCCAGTTTCAGGGGATCCGACAATCTCTTCTGTCCTCTGCGGACATTGCATGGTACAGGTGCACTCGTCTACATGCAGGCAATACACATATATACATAAAATAAAAATAATAAAATATTTTAAAAAATGTGTACGTATGTGTAAGAGCGAGAGGGAGAGAAAGACACGGAGACAGAGAGACACAGAGACACAGAGAGAGACAGAGACCCAGATAGAGACACATGGAGCGTCAGAGAGATACAGACAGAAACAGAAGACAGAATAAAAGACAGAGACAGAGGAGAGCAGAGATAGACAGAGACAGAAACACATAGTGCGCGAGAGAGACACAAATAGAATAATGGAGAGAGAGAGAGAGAGAGAGCAACAGAAGAGCAGAGATAGATAGAAATACATGGAGAAACATAGACAAAGAAAGAATAAAAGAGTTAGACATAGTGAGAGAGAGAGAGCAAGAGAGCGAGTAAAAGAGAACGTTCTGGTCCTACATCTCCTCTCTTGAGGCTTCAATAAGATAATCTTTGTGACAAGTACTTTATAAATTATAATCTACAGAGCTCAAGGAGGAGCCAGGGTAGATGTGGCTTCTCTGACCAGGGCAGGCTAACCTCCCAGGCAGCTGGGTTCTTGAGAGGCATTCAGAGGGCAGAAGGTGGCAGATCTAAGTTGGAGGAAGAGTCCCTCACAGGCAGGTCTGGAGCCTCTCTGCTGAGGATCACATTCAGACCCTCCCCACCTTGCTACCCCCAGCAATTTCATGTCCTCTATTATTATTTGCCTTTTAAAAAGGCCTGTGGAGTCTAATCTATGTGTTTCCCAAGTGTTCTTTGATGTGGAGTCTGGTCAACCCACAGGTGTCACACCAGTAAGGAAAACTGACTCCCTGAGAGAAAGTTCTTGTAGCACATGGTGATTGACACCAAGACCACAATGGTCAGTGTGCAGAGAAGAGCCTCAGGAGTGTTCAGCCCTAAATATGATACCTATATCACATCTTATCTTCCCAAGGCTCAGAAGTCGTTATGGAAGAAGGGGCAGAAAGATTGTTAAGACCAGAGGTGGTAGATGAATACAAGGAAACTGTTGTCTGGACACCACAGGGTAGCTGCACCTATGACAGTGTACACAAGACTTGTGTGGACCCAGACCAGACAGGGACCAAGCATGGGATGGGAGAAGTGGGTAGGAGGCTCCAGCCCTAACTGAGGGTCTTTTGGCATTTGATGGATGTTGGTTAAGCTTTTATCTCAAAGGCTGGCTTCACTCTGTGCATAGGAAAGTACAGTAAGCAACTAGGAAGTTCTCAGTGCCCACAACTGATGTTCAAAGATGGACCAAAACCCTGTTAATAGGATCACAGTTTGGAAACTCCACACAGAGGGGTCAGCTGCTGGAGAGGGAGCCTTGCTCTTGACCAGATGAAAATCTGTTGGAGGCCAACAGATAACTTCTAGAAGAGTAAATCTTACAGAAGTTAGCACATTCTGAAAATGAATCTTTTAGTATGTTTTTGCTGATGTAGGTAAGACCACCTTCATCATTTGCAGGGCCCTGTGCAAAGTGAAAAGCCACTCCCTTATGAAAAGTTACTAAGGACTTCAAGATGGCGGCAAGCAGGGGTCACACGAACTATGGCAGGCGGGAGGGCGGCTCTGTGACTCCGCAGCTTGATGTCCACAGAGCAGGCTTTCTAGGCTCTGTGTATTGCCTCTTAGTACTGTCGGACTGGTATAGAAGTTGCCAGTGTTGGTGTTATTGATTTCCTCTATTAAAATTTAAATTAATTTTAACTGGCACATAAGCAACTTGTTCATTTTAATGATGTAATGTGATGCTTCAGCATATTGTATGATGTTAACATTGAGTTGAAACATAGATATATTTCATTCATTATGCTTTGTTCGTTATTTCTGTACAGTGAAGCTTTCAAATCCCCTCTTCTAGCTCTTTGAAATGTACAGTACACTAAAGTCAGCTATAGTGACCCTACTGAGAAGCCTGGCATCGTGGTGCTTGTAATCTCAGCACTTGTGAGACGACAGGAGGATCGGTTTAAGGCCATTCTTGGCTATATAGTGAGTTTGAGGCCAACCTGGGCTACATGAGACCCTGTTTCAAAAAACAAAACAATAAAATATAAAAGTAACCCTACTGTGTAACACCAGAACACCAGAGTTTCTTGCCCCCAGGATATTGCCCACTGCTCAGACATTCCTCCTTCGCCCCTCCCTATGCTCCACAGCCTCTGGGAGCCATTTCATTCTCAACCTCCATGACACTAACCCTACAGGTGAGATCATATGGCACTTTGCTTATTGCACTTAACATAATCATCTCCAGTTCCATGTACTTTACCTCAAATGACAGGGTTTTCTTCTTTTCATGGCTGAATAATATTCTATTGCCTATATGCAACACGTATTCTTAATCCCTCCATCACTTGATAGACATTTTGTTTCTGTTTCTTGATTATTGTGAACTGTGCCGCAGTAACGTAGAAGCACAGATGTCTGTTTGATGCACTGATGTTATTTCCTCTGCAGATATACCCAGTAGGGAAATTGCTGGATCATACAGCCGTTCTATTTTTAATATTTTGAAAAACTTCCATATAGTTTTCTACAATAGTTGTACTAATTTATATCCTTACAGTGTACAAGAAGGATTTCCTTTTCTCCTCCTCCCCCTCATCCTCCTCTCCCACCCACTCCTCCTTCTTCCTCTTCCTCCTGTTCCTGCTCCTCCTGCCTCAGGGTCCTGAGTGCTGAGATTACATGTGTGAACCACTACACCCAGCATTTTGCTGTTTTTACTCAGCATGCTGTACAAGTTAAGTAATAAAATTGTCAACTATGTGTCCAACATTTTCTCAGCACCAGTGGGGATGGTTTATAAAATTAGGAGATATGGATTCTCTCTTGAGAATATTTACAGTGTTATAGAAAGGATAAGAGATAGCCTGTATTCAGTGACTGTCACTACAGGGCAGTGAAGGTGTGGCTTAGGCAGACTGAGCGATTTTCTTAGAGTGGTACAACTACTCTGGGTCTTTCCTTCTACCTGGTGTTACAGAGGAGACACCCAATGACCACTCGGTACAGAGCAGGAAGGGCTGTGGCTGCTAGTCCTGGCTGTGGAATGGTCCCTGCAGGGGCTTCTTTTTCCCTTCTAGCCCTCACCTTTGCTCACGCCCTTCCTTCTGAACAAGAAGCCTCCAGGGTCATTCCCCTGATGTTGCAACTCAGTATATTTCAAAATTGGGCCATAATCCCTAGCAAGAAAATATACTTTCCACGGTGGCCCATCACCCACACTTAACTGCGCATGCGCATTTCCTTCTGATGCAAGCTGATGCTTCCTGTCATGCTCTATTATGTAATCAAAATACCCAGTGGAGGAGGCGTAAACCCGCAGTGTACGAAGCTGTTTTAACTCCACCATGCTACAGTGAGTAGACAGGAAGAATTCTTTTGCACTCTGAACCCACACAGAAGGAAGGTTTCTACCTTTTGCTGCTCTGACAGCTTGTGGAAGTCTTGTTCTCACGTTGGGTGTCTAAAGCTCACATTCCTGGTACCCCCACAGGGATCTGAGCCCCTCACCTGTGAGATAAATCCCATTTCTATGCATTTGCATCTTCTCTCACAAATAAGAGGGATCACACTTTTTTTCCCCAGTGGAACCACAGTCCCGAGGAGGACAGGCAGTGGAGTGAAGGGAGCTCAGTCCTCGAGGCCCCACCCTCTGCCCTGTGCACTCCACGTGCTCAATGTACAGAGGGTCCGAGGACAGCCTCAGCAGTGAGGGTGGGTCTGGTACTGGTTCCAGCAAGCTGTTAGAAGCCCTCTAGCCCCATGTTCCTTATCTTACCTCATTTCGTCTCTGACTCAGTCTTGCTGTATGCTCTGACTCTTTGGGGGCTGTATGTACATGTAACCTGTCACCTTCCCTTGAGTGATGCCAGCAGAGACAGTATGGAGTCTGACAAGACCCATGCACTTGGCCTTGCCTGCCCTGGAGCCAGACCACAGGGACCCTTCAACACATTCTTCCCTGCCTCCTCTCCCGACATGGTGGGTAGAATACTGTGCTCAGGATCAGAGAACTTCAAGAGTCCCCTGACCAGATGAATGTTTTGGGAAACGGCTCAGCCTCCTGGAGCCTCATTTCCCTCCCCTTTGGCATCTCCTGTGAGGTGGAGTTGAACAGCTTAATTAACATGGGAACTTACCTGTGGAGTTCAAGAATACTCATGCTCACATTTGCCAGGGAGCAGCTTCCAGCTCATCCTTTACACTTTGTGAACTGTTTTAAGATCATTCCCAATTGACTGAGGCTCCCTGACCCAACATTACTTGGCTAGTAAGTAGTGGAGTTAGAATTCCAATGCAGTTTTCTTCACCCAGAGTCTATGTTCCTACAGTGATAGTACCATGATTTAATGTAATTATAGCAGTCTATTAAGTTAATTATTATTTTCCCCAGCCCAGGGGTGTTCTTGAGGGAGTGAATTTCTGTGGAGGAGGGGAGGGCTGACTCAGGGTGGGAACAGGGAGACCGTGGAGGGAAAGTGAGGGAGAGGAAAGAAAAGCAGCACAAGGGACAGGCTAAGTTTGGGATCAGGGCGGCTCGCTGAGAAGCTCCCTGGGTCTCCAGGCGGCCATCAGATCCACCATCAACGATTTTCATCAGCAGACCAATGAACCAATATTTACTTGGGGACTTAGAAATGGACACAGAAGGCTCATTGTCAGAGGCCACTTGACAGGCACGCCATTTTCTTTGGCTACACAATCCCAGCCTCCAGTCCCCAGGAGGGAGGAGATGTTCTTTGGAGAGTGTGTGAGCCCTTGGCAGTTCTCAGCACTTTGCCAAGTTAAAGCAGATGGGGAGGGGCATGCCAGGCTTGGGTGGGACTCTCCTCCTCTGATGACCCAGTTTTTCCAAAGGGTCAATTCCAGATGGTTGAAGTTCCCTTTGTCACTTTCCATCCTGGTGGTGCCTGTAAGAAGTGATTCTTCACTCTTTGCTTAATGTACCTTCCCAGCCATCTTCAGTGGATGCTAGGACCATTCCCACTTTACAGAGGAGGGTTTAACCTTAGGCTCTGAGAGGAGCTGCACGTGTCCCAGGTCCAGGCACTGCAGCCCACTATGATCTTCCTACTTTCCTGCAGGCGCCTGAGGTCTTGTAGAAAGGACCGGGTACGGGTGAAGCCTGAGTCTTCATGCCGAACTCCACTGCTACTGTGGTCACTACTGAGGTGCTCAAATCTGGGATTCTAGGTTCCACGGAGGCAGGTCCATATTGAGGCTCTTGGTTTCTTGTTTTCAGTAAGTTCCCTTATCTGTGGAGGATTGCTTTCTAACAGGTGGAAATGATGGTTTGGATGTGAAGTGCATGCCCTCCCAAAGGCTCATTGCTGAAGACTTGGTCCCCAGCTGGAATACCCTTCACTGAGTGATTAGACCATGAAGGCTCCGACCTAATTGGTGGGTTAATTTGTTGACGGAATGAATTTGGTGACATTATTGGGAAGTGATGGGGACATTTGGAGGTGAGGAAGTAGGTCACTGGGAGTGTGGCCTTGGGGGCTGTGTCCTGTCCTAACCCCTTTCTGCCTTACCGTTGCTTCCCACTGCCATGAGGTGAACACTTCAGCTCCATCCATCACACCCTCTTGGCCTAGCCAACCATGGACTCAGCCTCTGAAATTGTAAGTCAAAAGAAATCTTTCTCCTTTTAAATAGTTTCTCTCAAGGATTTGTCACACAGTGACGCAAAGATAGCTAACATGGTGGCACACAGTGACCTGTAATCAGTATTACAAAAACTGACAGAAACAGAGGGTCTGTAAAAGCAAACAATTCAGAACTCCCCTACCTCTGTTTCACACTTCCTCCTTAGCAGTAGCTATTGTTAATGTGTGTGTCTTCTAGACGTGTTCAGTGTAGACATGTTATGCGTATGCTATATGCAAAAGGCTCTTCCATCTAAGCAGGCTGTACTTGGACCTGCATCCGTGCTAGTGAAAAATACTCTTAACACATTCTTCTTAATGTATGCATAGCCTTAATATTTTATTTTATGGATGAGCCAGTTTATTTAATTTATTACCTGTTAATGGACTCTTAGGTAGGCCCACCCATCTTCTTTTTCTCTTAAAGCTCCAGTGAGCATACATGTACAGTTGGATACATTCATATGAGTGAAAACCTGTGGCATTCAGGATTTGTGCATTTAGAATTTTGACTGATATTGCCTCATCGCTCTCCAAAGAGGCTGTGCTCATTTACACCATCAATTTGAATGTTTTTTTTTTCTTTTGCATGTGCTCAGCAAATGCTGTGGAAATTGCTCCTGACAGTTATTCAATTATTGTTGTGATTCAACTCTCCACTCTGCTCAGGTGAGTCTACTGTATTCTGAAGTGCGACTGCAGTTCCATCTCAGCCCGTGCTGACTGGGCGCTACGGGAGATGATTTCTTTGTGAAGATAACGATACCTGTCTTGAAGAAGAGATTCAGGGACCTAGTAAATATTTAACCTCCTGCCTAGTGCCTGGTTGTTGAGCGACTTTTCCACTTCACCTTCTCTTCACCTCAGGTAGGACACCAGCAAACACTTGTTCCATCCAAGTCCAGCTTGGGGAACCAATGAGCTTATGGTCATTGCACATTCAGAAACCTTGCTGAAGTTTTCATGACCCCCACATTCAGTTATGAGGCCCCGTGTCAGATCATGACCCACAGTTTAAGAAGCCATGCTGTAAGCAGAGCTATAGATATGTCATGCACTGTTATGCATGCTCTCTACTGTATGCTGTCTTGTATATACCATGTGTACTGTATGCTATAGACCATACTATACACCACAGTGCATGCTATGCTGTATGTACTACATGCTAGAGGCTGGCCTATATGCTGTACACTAGGCTTTATGCTTTAGCCTGTCAGCTGTGCTACATGCTATGTATGTGCTGTGCCTTGCACGCCATATGCTGTAGACTGTGGTGTTTGCTGTAGACTAGGCTATATGTTATAGACTATGCCTTATGCCATTTATACATTATTCTGCAGACTGTGTTCTATGCTGTGGAATAGTCTGTGGAACACTCTATGATCTATGGAAGTTCCTTTGCTTCTGGGGGTGAGGAGAGCTTGGGGAAAGGAGAGGTCTCTTTGGATGACTAAGGCTTTTCTAAAGTACCTTCTGTCTGTTCCAGCCCATTCTATGATGTCAGTAGTGTTTGGCATGCTTTCAATGAGCACCTGGTATGTCCACTAAGGAAATCTAGTGTCTTTCTTTAGTCCAGCTCGAATCTTAGAGCAAGAGATGGAAATGGAAGAAGCCATTCAGAACCAAGTCCTCCCGAACAGCTTCTGGAGGAAAGAGTGACCAGCTCTGAGCTCTGGGCTCTGGCTTCTGACTCTGGACTGGCCCTGGGCACTGCAGTGGAGGAGGACCCTGGTCCCTATGTGTGTGCTTATATTGGCTTGGCTTTAAGATTCAAGTGAAGCTATGGGCTGTGCACCTCAGCGTTGGCCTTCACCCAGGCCTTGGACATTTGGGAGAGATGAAGTTGATTGTTCTCTTCTTCAACTTGGCCTGGGTCCTTCTATTCTTCTTTTAACTCCATTCATAAAATGATGTAGGTCTATGCATATGTTATGGCATAAGCATGTACACACAAATCTGAGAAGAAAATTAGCAAATTTATTATCCAGGCCCTGGCTTAGGTCTGTTGTGAAGGAGTGAAGACCCCATGGCTTGAACACTGGTATCAGAACTTATCAAGTGTTGACTGAATTTTGAACCCAGTGGTAAAAAAAGCAAGTGTAGAATTCAAACACAGAACTGTAAACTCTTGAACACTCCCTGAGAGCCTTAGTGGTTTTAAAAGGGATGGGCATCTCTTAGATGGCAAATGATTACCTTTCACAATATAAGCACGAATTGGGTCATAATTAATGATTTCAATATATGGTCTTCATTGCCTTAGACAGGAGCCTTATATTCCTCTTTATGGGGAGAGGGGGAGGGGTGGGCACTGCTACTTGCAGATAAAAGTTTGCTTGAAAGATTTTCTGTCACACAGAGACAGTTCGGAGTGTGCCATTTTTCTCCCTCTTCCTTTCATCCTTCTCTAGTGCTGGTTTTGCAAATTTTGAAATATGATGGTTTCTTAGCGCTTCTTGAACATCCTTGTACATACCAGAGTGCCCGGTACAGAGGCAAAGAGGAACAGGCTGTTTGTTCCAAGTGTGTTCTTGCAGCTCTGGTCTTTCTTGTATCTCCTTCCTCAGCATCCTCCCTTTTATGCCTCCTTGATTTGTGACACAATCTGTAGGGGGTAAGGAAGGTTGAACTGATGCCTAACTTAGGTATTAGGATCAAAGTTGTCTGGCACTGCAGACTAAAAGAACCATCCTATGTGATTCCCATCTCTATTTCATTTAGCAAGTGTTTAACTGAGTGCTGACTGTGGTCAGGATAAGTAGAAAGACTAATAAGGGCAGTCCCTCCCTTTGGAGAATTATTGAGCCCAGCCTCACTTCTTATTCATCTCTTTCATGCTCTGCCAGCCGGGCCCACTCTCTCTTCCTCTCCTACACCCACACTAACATCCCAAATGATCTCCCCATTTCCAGGATGGACACACAGTGTTCCTACCCAGCCTTCTGTGCCTATGGCCCAAACCACCCATGTGTGCCAGGGAGAATAGATTTCCTTCTACACAGATGTGAGGACACAAGAGCAGAGAAAGCACCAGGCCTGCAGTGGTGGCAGGTGAGTGTAGCTCTCCAGGGTGATCTTATAATATTTGGGGCCGTTTAACATTCCATGTCTCCACCCAAAGCCACGGGTGTGACTAGGGTCCTGTTCTTTTAGTCAAAAAAATCATAGAGTAGATTAAAAATAACTGAAATAAATAAAAAAGAAGTAAATCAGGAAATAGCTTTCCCTTAATGGGTCTCAAAACTGATACCTTCACCCTCCTCCCTCATGTGGTATTTTAAATCTTTTTTTTTATTTAAATTTTTTTATTTTTGAGAATTTCATACATGAGGATTGTCTTTGCATTATTTCCATCTCTCTCAGTCCCCCTCCAACTTCTCCCATGTCCCCCCACTCCCTCTCGGCTTCTTGTGCTCTTCTTTGATTATTATTGCTACATATACACACATACATTTACAAATATACATATATACTATATATAGACACATATATAGTGCACTGAGTTCATTTAGTGGTGCTTGTGTGTACCCATGTTTAGGGCTGTCAGTTTGGGATTGATAGCCTCTCAGGGAACTAGTCCCTTAAAAATAAACCCGATTCTCCCTCCCTCAGCATCCACTGATTCATCTTGAGGTGGAACTCTTCAGCTCCTTCCCTGATTCCATCCCTCCACCTCCCACCCCCAACCTCAGTGCGCCCTGGCATATCAGCTGGTTTTGTAATTGCAGGTATCACTAGACTACCATACTGTGGGGATTTCATTGGTATGGCTCCCTGACCATACCAATGATGCTTTCTCCCTTCCATGCGGCATTTCAAACTCTAAGAGGGGACAATTGTGATAATTTTCCTTTAAAAATATGAATGGGTTATCAGGAAAACATAAGATGGGGTCCAAAGCTGATAGTGAGAGAGGTTCCATCTCCAATGGCTCCAAGCCTACGGCTATCTGGCTAGCTACCTAGGAACAGCATAGTGACCATATAGGTTCATGATCATTAAATGAGAGGACTTCCTGGCAGGGGCAGAGTGCACACAAGTCACTGAGTTCTCAAAGTAGAACTGAGTACTTCCCCTCCCCACATCCCCAGTCTCCAGAGTCACAGGCAGGAGCTCCCCTGCCCCTAAACCCATGCCTACACAGATGCCTGCTGGGACTGCATTCTAAGAAGTAGGCCCAGTGGCACCTTAAATCCATGGTCGGGGCCCTCCAGCCACCTGGAAACCCTGGGTAAGGCACACCCACCTCCCACTGAGTCCCTGTCCTCCCCACCCCATGTCTGGGTAAAGGCTTCCACTCAGTGTATGTGTAACTCAGAGCCTCATGACACTGAAATGCTAAGTGAAGAGCAATTAACTTTTGCTTCTGAAAACCCACTTTAGCTTCCATAACTCTTTGGGGGCCATTTCAGCTAAGCCAAACCTCCCTCACTTTCTCCCTCAGCAATAAATTACCTTCCTGGCTTTAATTAGCTGCTGGAGTGTGAGGCCGGCTGGGTGCTGACGTGGCAGCTTTCCCCGCAGGTCCCATTGTCACTCTAGGAGAATGACAGCTGTGGGAGCTGCCAGCACCTGAGGGAGGCCACGATGGGCCAGCAGCAGACCCTCACCTGACCACAGGTGTGAAGGGGGAAGCCCAAAAGTCCAAGTCTGATGGAGGCCAACTTCTAATGTCAATGAAATTAGTTGGGAGGGTCTTAGACATGCACTGTGGAGTTCTCAGCCCCTGTCCATGTGTCCCACCACCCTATGTTTCCCTCTTATCAGACTCCCTTCTTTACACTGCCACCAACACACACACACACACACACACACACACACACACACACACCAGCTCCAGGTATCCACAATCTTTATTTCCCTTATTCTTGCTAAGGGAGAAATTACTGGCAGAGCTTAACATATAAGCCCTCCCAGGAGACTTTGCTGTATAATTGTGAGCTAAGCCTGAATCAAAATGAGTAAATCTCTAAGAATGTGATTTGAGTCATATCTGTGGGCCGAAATGGTATTAGCTGGGAGAGAAGTGAAAAGGCAGGATCCCCAACAGACTCTAAACCCCAGATTAAGGTTGGAGCTGTACCAGCCCTACCTCTAACTATAGTGGGTCTTTGTCACCTGGCCCTGGGCGATGTGTGCTCCTGGCCCTGAGCTGTGTGTGCTCCGCTCTGTGTGTGTGTGTGTGTGTGTGTGTGTGTGTGTGTGTGTGAGGAAACCACAGTTATCACTTAGAGCTGCACGCATCTACGGAGGCCTACGTTCATGTGCAGTCACCCAGCGCCCAGGCTGCACCCACACTTCATCCTTTGCATCCGGAAAAGGGATCCACTCCACTCACCGGGGAGGGCAAAGGAAGGAAGGGCTGTGGCCTAGCTCCCCTCCGTGGGAGTCTGATGCTAATGGCATCTCTTGGTCGCAGCTTACGCCTCCTCTGACAAGCAGTAACCTCCCTTTCAAAGCCCAATTACAGGCTGCTTTCTTCCACCTTTTTCCCCCTTGAGTTTTTTTTTTCTTCTTCTTCTTCTTAATGAAAAAGCCCAACAGGCCGGGCTTGTCGCACAGGCCGGTGACAGGCCGGCGGCCGCACCCCCAGCACCCAGGGTGTGAGCACCGCGGGGCGCGGGCCCCCAGCCTGCAAACCCTGCCGGTCCGCGCGCCTCCCCAATTAGCAGGCGGCTGTCAGCCCAGGCGGGGCGCGGGCGAGGCCGGCAGGCAGGTACCCGCTGTCACCGCCGCCAGACGCCCGCCATCCCGCCCCGCCTGCCGGCGCCCGCCTCCGCTGTCTGCATCTTCCCCAGCCTGTCACACACCCCACGCGGTGAGAAGTGAGCAGTTCCCCAGCCAGCACAGCGCAGGCGCCGCTCCGCGCCTCCCCGCAGCCCTGTGGCGGCCGGGTGCCAAAGGCGACCGGGAGTCCACACCTGCGGGTCTCCAAAAGTGATTTCTAGCAGGCCACCCCAGAATCCCACAGGACCGGCCAAAGGAAGGGGCTGAGACTGTGATCCTGCCACAGAGGGGCCTGGGGCACCCGGAGGGGCTGGCCCCAGTTCCCCAGGGAAGACCCTCACCTTCTGAAGGCTGGTCTCAGTCCATCACCAGGGCTAAGCTCAGGGGACTAGGCCCCTCACTAAGGCCCAACCCCCATGTCTGAGGTGATCCTTCTACTTCACCTACTCAGGAATCTGAGTGACAAATCCTTCCCTTGGGGCTTTTCCTGGGCAGCACCCCACCTTCAGGAGGCTCTCCTCTGCCTGTCTGAACAGCCAGGTGATGACTCTGAGACCTCCCAGGGGTGGAGGAAACCCGTGTTTTCTTTGGAAAGAGCCCCTGACCATGCTTTTTCAAATCTATAGGATGCCGTCTCCTTGGACAATAATGCCGCCAGTGCCCTTTAGGGTGCACTCATGATATGTTCCCTCCTCCTTTAAGAGTTCATCCAAATAGGGCTGTCAGTTACCTGGACAGAAAACTGCACGTCATGAAGCTGCTCCCCGTAACCGTCCAGAGACGGTATAAAAAGCCCATTTTCTGCTGTAAATCGGGACACTGGCCCCTTTGGACGTCACTCACCCTTCTCTTTGGTGTCGCTTCACTTTATTCTGCAATGAACTCTGACACGATGTTCTTGGAATCCATTCAACAGAAAACAGGAGGACCAGAGAACAAAGGGCAAGCAGAGCAAGATCCTGGTAAATCTGTGCAACCCATTTGGCAGAGGGAAGCTCAAAGTGGGATATCCCAACTGAATGTATGGAGGACTCTCGAGTCCTTGGTCTTCAACTGTACACTAATCGGTAGGTTTGCCACAAGAAGAGCTTCTTGTGCCCTGATGTGTCTCCTAGACCTGGGGTGGGCAATGTTATTGGTAGAGTATGGATAATGGCATTTGACGGAGAGGTTAAAAAGCATGAATCTGAGTTGCTTTATCCAGGAATGCTGAGAATCTTCTCAGTGAAAGGGGCTTCTGTTAAGACGTAAAATGTTCTCCACAGACTCATGTGTTTGAATACTTGGCCTCCAGCTGGTGAACTGTTTGGGGACGTTGTAGGATCTCTAGTACTGAAGGAAGAGGGTGACTGGAGGAAAGCTGGAGGTTTGAGGGTTATAGCCTGGCCCACCTCTGGCCTGATCGACTGCCTTTTGGTCCCCTGAGATGTGAGGAGTACCTATCTCAGTTCCACAGCCATGAGCTCCACCAAGTAGCCCCTGCCACAATGGACTTTAATCTGTGAGCCAAAGCGGGTCCTTCTTCCTGTAATGATTTTGCCAGATAGTCTAAATGAAGGACCAAGTGGAAAAGGAGCAAAGCCACTTCGCACGGGGATCATCAGTATCCAAGGCACAAGCATCCTACTCACTGGCTGCTGAATGTTTAAAGTCACTTCTGTTTACCTTTAAGGAGCTAGGCAGAGAGCCTCCTAGGTTATCTCTAGCTATACTGTGGAGGGAAAGGGTACTAAGGGGACAGGCTTCGGCACTAAGCCTCTCATACTGAGGAAGTTAGTAAATGATCCTATGTTCTGGAGACACCGCCAGGCCACACCTCAGGTAGGGGTTGTATTTTAAAGTCAGCGGCGGGGTGAGTCCAAGCCAACATTATTTTGGAGGAGTCTTTCATTGCAGGGACGAGCGCCTGAAGCTTAAAAGTAAAGAGTTCATGCTTTGATTTCCTGGGCATCCTCCTTCTGAAGGTCTGGGAGAAAGTGGAAGTCAGGTCTAGTTTGAATGGAGTGAAGAAAATAATAGAATAAGTCAAGGCATTTGATCTTTCTCCTCAGTGCACACAGAGTGTTCAGTAGAGGTCATGGGTAGAGACATGCAGAGCTCACTCTCCTCCATTAAGGCCATGAAGGCCAGGTAGAAAGGTCTCAGAGGATATGCTCTGAAGGACAGAAATAATGTAAACACAGTACTCATGCATGAAATTCTCAAAAATAAAACAATTTAAATTTGAAAAAAGATTTAAAATACCACTTGAGGGGGAGGAAGGTGGAGGTGGCAGTTTGAAGACCCATTAGGGGAAAGCTGTTTCCTGATTCGCTTCTTTCTGTTTCGCTTTAGTTCTTTTTAATCTGCTCTGTTATATGATTTTTTTAATTAAAAGAGTGGGAGAAGTAAGTGAATGAAAGTTCTTTGAAACTTTTTGCTCTCCCTAGTCCTTATTGTGAACAATGTAATTGTCTAGGTAACACACTTTGTGGACAAAGTTGAATATAGTTGTATCTATGGTTTAAAAAATGCACTGAAAATTGGGGCTGGAGAGATGGCTCAAGCGGTTAAGAACACTAACTATTCTTGCAGAAGACCCAGGTTTGAATCCCAGCACCCACATGGCAGCTAACAACTGTTCGTAACTCCAGTTCCAGGGGCTCCGAAGCCTCTTCTGTCCTCCATGGGCATTGCATGACACGGGTGCACTTACCTACATGCAGACAATATACACGTAAAAAAATTTAAAAAAAGAAATAAAATATTAAAAAAAGAAATATACTGAAAATAAATGACACTTCCAGGAGACAAGCTATAACAGCCAATCCAATACTTCAGCAAGTCACATTATAATGCTAGGTCTTGGGAATACATTATGGCAATGTTAATCTGAAAAATAGACAATGACATTGAATTCCCTGTGTACAAGACATCTACCCAGCAATCTGTGGTAAACCCAAACATTCTTGAGCATTCCTTCTGACAGATGTCTTCCATCTTATTAAAGCATATTTAAATTCAGTGTGCTTGGGCAAATAGTACTCCCTTGCCTTGAGAGTGATTCCTGTTCTAGTTAGTTTTGATTGCTGTGATTTATTTATTGTGTGACCAAGAGCAGCTTGGGGAGGAAAGGGTTTATTTCACATTATAACTCCCAAGCAACAATCCATCTCTGAGGTAAGTCAGGGCAGCAACTGAAGGCAGGAACCCAAGGTAGGAGCTGAAGCAGAGACCATGGAAGAAGATTGCCTACTGGCTTGCTTACCCTGGCTTGCTCAGCTACCTTTTTTATATAACCTAGACCCACCTGCCTAGGGACGGAACCATCCACAGTGGGCTGGGCCCACTTAGATCAATTAGCAATTAAGAAACTGCCTCACAGACATTTCCATAGGCCAATTTGATGGAGGAAATTCCTCGGTTGAGGTCCCTCTTCTCAGGTGTCTCTAGTTTGTGTCAAGATGACAAAAACTAACCAGCAGATCCCTCAATTCAGAATACAGTTGGAACCTCAGTGAGGGTCTGAACAGCATGAACATTGTCAGAGGCTGAGCAGTTATGTTCCCAACTGCAGACCCAAACTTTCTAGGGAGTCTGTTGTTAATCCAAGGTCAAATTGGTACTTGGTTGTGGGTCTGAATAAATGAAGATGAAGTGGTCTTGGATTGAGTTGAATGTGTCTTTAGATTGGAGAACACATTTAGCCAAGTATCATGTGTTGAGCTAGCACCAGGCACCTCCTGCCATCATGGTGAATGAGTGTAGGCAGTGTTTGTAAAACAGATCGCTTTTTCTTTGCCTGGCTGGAGGAGGGAAGGATTTACTTTGGCGATCAGGGTCAAAAGCCATAGCATGAAGCTGGTATGGCCAGAGAGTCCTTGTGTCATCTACTCTCTGGCAGCCTTCCGTGTACTGGATTTACCAGTGAGTGGATGAGGGGCACAAGGTGATGGGGTTCTCTCTGGCAGAATAGGGGTGGTAGTGCTGGCATATCTATGGGAAGAGTTGCTGTATAAGAAGGAATGTCTTCATTTTCTTCTAGAAACAGACTAATGTCTTTGTGGGATGAGGCGAGAGTGGAATCCCAGGGCCATTATTTAGATGACGACAGAAAGAGGAAAGGAAGGGAAAGGAGCTGCCGACCATTCTGTGCCTTTAGGTAGAGGAAGTCTGCCAGAGGGCAAGAGAAACACTAATTAACAAGGCTAAGAGCCTTCTGGAAGTCAGGGCTTTTACTCTCTTGCTGTATGTAGACTCTCGTTCAATCATCCTAAATGAAGCATGCTTTTCTGTCCTCGAAGTCTTCAGGGAATACAACTCTAGAAATATATTTCTATAGAATATGTGGAGACTTAAAAATTCCAAAATCTATTCCATAGAGAACAAAATGGATTAGTTTATTTAGAGAATGGGTGGTCAAGAGGGAAGCCAGCTAACTTAGAACAGTTCTTTGTTATTGTTGTTGGGAGTGTGTGTGGTGTGTAGTTTGTGTGTGTGTGTGTGTGTGTGTGTGTGTATGTGTGTTAGATGAGTGAGTGTGTGTGTGTGTGTGTGTGTGTGTGTGTGTGGTGTGTTTGGGATCAAACTCAAGGCCTTGTGTGTGTCAGGCAAATGTTTTGCTATTAGTTACAGTCCCCACCCAGAGCAGTGCTTTTTAAAATCTCTATCAAATAAGGGCAGGAAGACATAGAAACAGGACCTAGGGGATGCCGTGGCCGAGAACATCTCCACAAAAGTGTTAAATGTCCAAAGTGTAGTGTTTCATATTAAAATTTTATCCATGCCTACATGTATATGAGTGAACCTATGTTGTGTAATGCCTGCAGAGGTCAGAAGAGGGCGTTGGATCCCCTGGAACTGGAGTTACAGACTGGAGTTAGCTGCCGTGTGGGTGCTGGGAATCAAACCCAGGTCCTCTGCAAGAGCAGCCAGTGCTCTTAATCGCTGAGCCATCTCCCCAGTTCCACAGAATCTATTTTGGAGCATGGAATGCAGAGGGCACGAAGTGTCTGTTGTGGTTTAGTTATGGCGTTAGTATGTCTTCCAACAGCTTTCTCACTATGATAAAAACCACCTATGAGAAAACCAACTTAAAAAGATGAAAGATTTATTTTAGCTGATGGTTCCAGAAATTTCAATCTATGGTGACTTTGGACCCGTCATGGCACAGTACATCGTAGTGGGAGCTTGCAGAAGAAGAGATCTGTTCACCTTGTGGTGGCTACAAAGCAAAGTAAAGCAGGACTTAGGGCCAAGATCCCAATATCCACTGCAAGGACACATTCCCCATGAGCTAATTTCCTCCTACGAGGCCTTACCACATGAAGGTTGTGATACCTCTCAGTAGGACCACAGGCTGGTGACTAAGCACATGATATTTGGGGGACATTTAAGATCCAAACCATAACAGTTTGCCAGATGAAGCTTGATCCCCAGTGTAAGCACATAAGTAGGTGCTGGGTCTATAGGAAGAGGGGCCTTGCTGAAGGTGGAAGATGACTTTGCCTTGGAGGTATCACTCTTTGAAGGAACTCATTTAGCTCCTGAAGCACCAGATTAGTTCTTCAGAGAATGTGTTGTTTGAAAAGAGGACGCCTGCTGCCTCCTCGAGTCTTGCTTCTTCTTTACCATGTGCCTTTCTCAGCCATGGGGCCAATAGCAGATGCTAAGGCAATGCTGTTTGGCCTTTCCTGTCTCTATCACTGTGAGCCAAATAAACTTCTTCTTTTTATAAGATACCAAGTACCAGCTTCTGTTAACAGCCATATCTGATCAGTTAAGACAGTAGTCTATCACTGTCAGTGGTGGGCCCTTTCGGTTTTCAGAGTCAATAAAAACGGTGGCATTTTCAGGTTTATGGATAAAATTTTGAGTTTATCCACAATAACTAAGGAGAGGTGTCCTGAGTACATTCTTTCTGTGATTACCAGGAGATGGCACGTTTGGGCAGTGAGCTTGGGTGGAGAGCTTCACGTTCGTCTGTCGTGGTTGGCCTCTTCTGTACAGGAAGCAGAGCACGGAAGGCTGCCATACTCATCCTATGACCCACTATGGTGTCCGTGGCCCACGGCTGTGTGTGTAGCCCCAGCACTGCTCCAGGAGGGCGTGTTGTTCAGCAGTTTCAATGGTAAATCCCATCCTTAAAGAAAGATAACGGTCATGAGTTTCCTTCTGTAGCCGCTCCAGTTGGCTACTGTCCCTGGAATCCATGTTGTCATGGTGGGCTTTTCTTTTTCAACGGGGCGGGGCATTCCAAGAGCTCAGAATTAAGGTGCATCACCAAGTTCCACAAAGCTGCCCTTGTTTTTTCTTTTTTACCTCTCCTAAGAAATTATTATGGTTTGGGGACTCTCAAAATTCCAAGGTTGAAATCACATGCAAGTCAAGTAGTCCTCTCTTATCATGCCACTGTCAAAACCAAAGAACAGGGCGATGGTGATGCAATGGTTGCCTGGCCCTGGGAAGGGGCTCCACCTTCACTTAACTAAGCTCTTCATTCCCCAGACTGTTTGGAATTGCTCCCACTTACCCTGTCTCTTCCTACCTTCTCCCTAGTCTGTTTTCACCCTCCATCCCCAAGTCCCTAAACTAGGCAAGGTGAGCAGCAGGGTCAGACCACACTATGTGAGTGCATATTCCCTGTTGATTTATCTTTGGAAAGGACTCTTTCCCAACGTGAGGAAGGCAGTCCCAGTCCATTACTGTTCCACTACTAATGACTTTAAACTCAAGCTACACAGCAGCTGCTGATGGGGTGGAGCAATGACAGGAGAGAAAGAAGAAGCTCGGGAAGATGCTTTACTCGCATCAGCCCTCTGATAAACGAGGTGTCTGCTAGTGTGTCCAGAAACTCAGGTCCCTTCCGTCTCCAGAGTCCAGGGCTTCAGCACACAAAAGGGGCAGCCACTGCTTCTCTTCAAACAGAGGACTTGTTGCACTTGGTGGCAAAGAGCCCACAAATAACTGAGCTGTGCTTTGGAAATGGATCTGATGAGCCTTTTAATAGAAGAAAATCATCATTATTTCCCAAGAGTTCACATTCCCATAACATTTTTATTAGCAGCTTCTCTTCTAAATAAAGTTCAGTAGATTGATTTTGGTAGTGCTTTCTCATTTTGAATATTCCCTTAAATTATGACTGTGGATGTAGTCCCATCGCCACTACTGTTATTATTGTTATCAGCATCAGCAACTCCATTGTTATATTTATGTTGCACTTAGAAAGCTCTCAAAACACTTCAGGTATATTACCTCATTTGTTCTCATAAAATCCTACGCAGAAAGGGAGGGTTCTGTATTACAAGTAGACATTCAGGACAGACCTCTGTGCTCTGTGCCTCTGGTTAAGTGGAAGGGGTCACACCCCTCTGAGTAGGACAGGGAAGCCCCTTTTCCCTTCCTTCTGATTATTCCTCTACCCTCTCTAGAGCACCGGGACATTGCTTTGGGGTCAGCCACAACTACTCAGAGGCTGGACACCTCAGAGAACCAGACTCGGGTGGAATGGAGGGCACTTACTATTGTGTGGGGTGTGGAACCTTGGGAATCACCTTGACCACCTAGGTGCTGACATGAACTCTTGTGTCACTTTAGCCCCAACAAGCCAACCTCCCTTAAAAAGTAATGCCATAGAATAGTAGAAAGATATTGGCTTCGGATTCAAGAGATCTGAGTTCAAATCCTGATTTTGTTGCTTAAAAGCTGTGCTTCTTGAGCTAGTCTCTTAACACTGCTGAGATTCCACTTCCTCCTCTATAAAAGAAGTGTTAATGCTGCCTGTTTGGGTTTTTGTGAGGATTAATGTGATAGTCATTTTTTGTTGTTGTGACAAACTACCCAAGAGAGATAAATTAAAAGGAGGAAACATTTATTTTCACTCACAGTTTGAGAGTTTTGAGAGTATAGCTGGCTTGGCTCCTTTGGTTGGGCTTGAAGTGAGTTACAGCATCAAGCAGAAAGGGTGTGATGGAGTAGAGCAGCCAGGGAGGGAGGGAGGAAGAGAGAGAAAGAAGGAGGGAGAGAGAGAAAGAGGGAAGGAGGGGGAGAGAGAAAGAGGGAAGGAGGGGGAGAGAAAGGGAGAGGACACACAGAGAAAGGAGAGAGGAGAGAAGAGAGAAAGAAGAGAGGAGGGGGAGGGAAAGAGAGAGGACAGAGAGAGGGGGAGAGGACACATGATAGAGAAGAGAGAGGGAGAGAAAAGAGATAGAACCAACATATAAGACAGAGAGATAGAGAGGAGGAGACACATGGAGAAGAGAGAGGAAGAGGAGAGAGACAGAGAGAGAAGAAGATGGGAAGAGGCAGGGGAGGGGTCTGAAAACAAGATATGCTTTCAAACCCACACTCCCAAGGACCCACTTCCTCCAGCCACACTCATCTCCTCACAGTCCATTCAGCTAGAAGTTCATCAATGAACTAAACACATTGATGAGGTTGTCACCCTCATGGTCCAGTCACTGTTCATCGCTGACAGTCACACAAGCTTTGACACAGGAACCTTTGGGGGCTTGCTTCACACTGAAGCCACAACAATCAAATCCAGTAACCCATTCAGACGTGGCCAGCACAGCGAATGGGGCACAGGCTTGGAACAAATTTTGGCTCCATTTTTAAATTAACTTTTCTCTCCTGGCAAAGCTTAAATTGTTTGTCTAGTATGTTTTGGGAAACTAAGAGGAAAACCAGTGAGCGGTATTGGGATATACGTTTATCATTTTTATCAAGGTCTTATCAGACATATATTTTCTTACTTATATTTAGTGAAATAAGTTACCAATAATTAGTGCATTTTGAAGCTTGCAATAGAAGCAATGACAGTCGGGGGACCGATTCACCCCTGCTAACCAGATAGTGATCTTGGGACAAGCGAGTCACTTGGCATGAGTGGGCCTCAATGTTCTGAAGCCAGCCTGGGCTATATATTAAGACTCTCTCTCTCTCTCTCTCTCTCTCTCTCTCTCTCTCTCTCCACACACACACACACACACACACACACACACACACACACACACACCCTGCACACCACAATAGACAGGGGGGAGGAGTGTCTATGAGATAGCAGGAATAGCTAC
>NW_008350356.1:428987-436632 GCF_000622305.1 Nannospalax galili
CTCTCCACACACACACACACACACACACACACACACACACACACACACACCCTGCATACCACATTAGACAGGGTGGAGAAGGGCCTATATGATAGAAGGAATAGCTTAAGATTCCTTTATTTACATTGAAATCACATTACCAGCAGAATCCAGCACCATTTACAGTTTGCTAGTCTTATTTCAGGTCTTTCTTTCTTCATTTGGACCAGGAACATGTAGACACTGGAACACATATTCAATCTAGTTCGGGAAATGGCAAGAATGGAAAGCAAGGTTCCAGCAGAAGTTTTAGTGGAAACTTCAAATACAAATATCATTTGAAAATCGATTTAGATGTTCTTCCTTCTTTGGAGGTACTATGCTTTGAAGTGGAGCTAGAAGGAAGTGATATTTTTTTAACCTTATCTTTGACTTGTGCCTGTGCCAGACATTACTGACTGAATCCAGCACACCCTCTGCCTGATCTGGGACCCTCCTCAGAGAATCTTCTGGCATTCCAGGTAACTCCTGCTAACCAATCAGTTCTATTACATCACATAAGTTTGATTTGCTATGTTCCGTTTAAAATCTTAAAACTCTACAATTGCCTTAAATACCAAGTCACATTTTTGTGAAAGCCAAGCCTGAAAGCAGAGGGATTTCTAATAGTATCTAGTGCTGTGAGAATGTGAAAATATAACTGGAAGTTGCTGGTGGGTCTATGCAATCAGCACAAAGATATTTTCACTTCTGCCCCAACCTTCCTGTGATTTCACTGTGTAAATATTAGGTTCAAAGAGACAGAGAATATGTGGTAAGATAGAATGAAATAGGGCTGAGAATATAGTCCAATGGTAGAGTGCCTGCCTGGCACGCGAGAAGCTGTGAGTCCAATATCCAAAACTGTGTGTGTGTGTGTGCATGTGTGTGTGTGTGTGTGTGTGTGTGTGGTGTGTGTTGTGTGTGTGTGGGGTGTGGGGGCGTGTGTGGTATGTGTATGTATGTGGTATGTGCGTGGTGAGTGGTGTGTGTATGTGTGGTGTGTGCGTGTGTGTATATATGTGTGTGGTGTGTGTGGAGGGTGCAGGGGCATGTGTGGTGTGTGTATGTATGTGGTATGTGTGTGGTGTGTGTGGTGTGTGTATGTGTGTGTGTGTGTATGTGTGTGTGGTGTGGGGGTGGGGTGGGGGCGTGTGTGATGTGTGTATGTATGTGGTATGTGTGTGGTGTGTGTGGTGTGTGTACGTGTGTGTGTGTGTGTGTGTGGTGTGTGTGGTGTGTGTGGCATGTGTATGTGTGGTGTGTGTGCATGTATGTATGTGTGTGTGGTGTGTGTAGTGTGTGTGGTGTGCGGGGGTGTGTGGGGGCATGTGTGGTGTGTGTATGTATGTGGTATGTGTGTGGTGTGTGTGGTGTGTGTATGTGTGGTGTGTGTACGTGTGTGTGGTGTGTGTGGTGTGTGTATGTGTAGTGTGTGTGTGCATGTGTGTATGTATGTGTGGTGTGAGTATTGTGTGTGGTGTGCGGGGGTAGTGTGGGGGGAATGTGTGGTGTGTGTATGTATGTGGTATGTGTGTGATGTGTGTGTGTTGTGTGTAAGTGTGGTGTGTGTGTGGTGTGTGTATGTCTGTGTGTGTTCTTAGAAGAATAATCATAGGCTTATAAAGATCAGTTCTCAAATAGTTTGAACATATAAGCCTCTGGGTTGCTTAGAATACAAGTTTCTGGGTTTCACTTATATTAAAACAGAATTTCTGGTCTTGGAGTAGAAATGGGCCTGCTTATCAGACGCCCTATTTCATTCTCTTGGAAGCATGCTTAATACCAGACCATGAACCTATTGAGAGTCAGACGCTTCCCTCTAGGATTCAGTTTTTGCCCTTTCTTGAATAGCTGGTACAAAGTGCAGATTCCTCTCTCATGGATGAGCTACCTTACTGTGATGGTTAACATCGATTGCTAACTTGATGGGATTTAGAAACACCATGGAAACACAACTTCTGTATCTCCAAGAGTATTTCCAGAAAGGTCTAACCGAACAGGGCAGACTCATTTTTGAACGTGGGCGGCACCATCCCACAGACGCAGGTGGTAATACAAAGGCGAAAGGGAGCCGAGCACAAGCTTTCTTCTCTCTCTGCTCTCTGAATGTGGATGCCACGTGACCAGCTGCCTCATGTTCTGGTGGACTACATCCTCGAACTGTGAGCCAAAAGAAACCCTTCTTGCTCATGCTGCTTTTTCTGAGAGCAACATAAAACGTAAGTAATATGGGGCTGGAGAGACGGCTCAGAGGTTAAGAGCACTGACTGCTCTTGCAGAGGACCCGGATTCGATTCTCAGCACCCATATGGCAGCTACGAACCGTCCTTAACTCCAGTTCCAGGGGAATCAGAAACCCTCTACTGACCTCTGCCTCATTGCATGGCACGGGTGCACTCACATACATGCAGGCAATATGCCTATACACATAAAATAAAAATAATAAATACAACAAATAAATACTAAATAATAAATAAATACTTATGTTCCATGAAATTGGAAACAAAGTCACAATTTCCAAAGGTTGTTTAGATGAACATGAGCCTTGGAGATCAATATTCAGAAAGTATCTGCATCATGAATCCACGTTCTCATTTGGGCTTGATTTTCAGAATTGAAAACATTTTATAGTGATCAAGACAAAATTGTTTTGAAATTTCTGGTTGCCTTCATCTATTTGGATTGCCATAACAGGCTATCGGAAATTTATGAAGTTGTATAATTGCTGTAACAGGAGACTTGGAGGTTATAAAGTTATGTAGTTCTGAGGCTGGAAGTTCAAGGTCACAGCAGCAGTATAACACAGGTGTGACAGAGGCATTATTGCCACACCCTTACATGGCAGAAAGCAGAAGGAAAGCAAGAGTAAACATTGTTCCTCCTGTGGCAGGAGGGTGAAGGAGCAGTTCCACCCCCACCAGACCCATTTCCGGTGCTGTTAGTCCACCCAGACACCATCCTACACACCTCATTAAGTGCTGTCTCCAAATGCTAGTACATTAGGTATTAAGATTGCACACAAGTTTGAGTGGGGACAAAAATATTAAAACCATAGTACTGGGTGTATGATCAATGCGTGAGTCCACTTGACTTCCTGCAAATCGTAGTCTTAAAATAAATTACATATATTGTAGATCTGTTCTGTACTGGGCACTTCACTGTGGTGATATAACATTGTCTAATGCGGTTCCTAATGTAATCCTATGAAAAAAAATTATCATTATTTCCAGAAAAGGAAACGTGGGCTCAGAAATGCTAAGTAACTTGTCCTAAATGACACAAGATATGAATGTGAGCCTTGAACCTAAGGCTGCCTGACTCCAAGCACTTCTTATTTACTTCTGTTTCTAAGAAATATCCTTGCTTGGTGAGATTTGCTGGAATCCAAATCGAAAATCATCAGAGCTGAAAACCTAAAGTCAAAACTGAGAAGGGCTCTTACTAAAGACAGTAATAGTGGTATTAAAATCTGCTGTTCCCATAGACTTGAAGGAAATTGAAGTCGATCACCAGGCCTATTATTTGTCTGCTTTTGCACGGACAAGTTTGTTAAATTGTTTTAGGATTGATCACATGCACCAAATGATCCTCTTTGCCATTGTTATTAAACAAATGAAGACACAGAACTACCGATCTGCCTGTACACATGCAGCTTTGTATGGACTCACTCGGATGCTCAGCATCTTTGAATGCTATATGTGGAAGGCCTGTGTGACCCCCTAGGCTGATTCATCATCCAGTGGATGAAAGAGCTGATCACTGGTACTACTCTGGTTACAGCCTGATTGTGAGAGCCTGGAGGACTTTATGGAGCATGCAGTCCTGTTTTTTCACTTCTAGGTGAGAGCTGGTTCCAACTGGGGAGATGATCCAACTCAAGGTCACCTAGCCAGCAAGTGAGTGAGCTGACACAGAGATATCAAATTTATATTGTGAGGATAATAATGGACTCTACCCATGGAATTTTCATGAAAGTATTTAAATGAGATAACACGTATAAAGTACTTTAATGTTATCTTGGCACAGAGAGCCATTGTTCTAGAACCCAGATCTGCTTCTTAGCCCGCTGTTCCCATAGATGTCCCGTTAGGAGGAACAGACACTGTTATTCCTGCACTTCCTGGAGTATCAACCTGTGCAGAAGTAAACGGAGCCACCCCAGTGGAGTGATGGAGCCTGACTGGGTCTGTATTGTGTACTCAAAGTATTTGGGGTTGCTGCCAGCTGGAGCCCAACCCTCCTGACTTTTAATCTGGTGATCTTTTCTTATGTCATGCTGAGTGACACGTGGGTGGAGACAAGAGCTTTTGCAGTGCTATGAATACCAGCATGGTGACAGACGCCTGGGAACACTTGGGGACATCATCGCATCATCCCAGTATAGCTAAGTCCACTGGTGTCATTTTATTATCAAGCATACCGTATACCAGGAGCTTGCTGCCAGGCTGAGCACAAAAATGAATAGGACGCAGACCCCGCATTGAAGGAGCATTTCACTTGATAATAGACACAGACTGACACGGAAATAGTTTAAATATAAGGCAGATGGCCCTCCGTGGCTGCTCTGTTCATATGGAAAGGAAGGGTTAGGACCTCATCTGGCGTCATGTCAAGAAGGGACTGGCTGGGAGAGGGTCTCTCCCAAAGGTATCCATTCAGCTGAGGACACAGGACACCTGAGTAGAGGGAGTAGCCTTTGTCACAAGGGCTGTGCTGGGTGTCTGGAGGAAACGTAGTTTGAGGCCCATCAGGACTCCTGTCTTGAGAGCTCCTGGCTTCTGAGTGTGGGTCACTATCTTGCTCCAAGGCTCCATTTTTTTTTTTTTTTTTTTTTTTTTTTTTTTTTTTTAAAAAAAAAAAAAAAAAAAAAAAGAGGACGATAAATCTTTCACTTGTCCTGGAACTCACTATGTAGACCAGGCTGGCCTTGAACTCACAAAGATCCGCCTGCCCCTGCCTCCCAAGTGCTGTTTTTCAGCAGCTGTGTAATAGGAGACCACGTCCTTTCCTGCCCTAAGCTGATGGAGACAGGAGTGGTGATTGATCTGTTTCTGGACAGGGGTGTCCTTACCTGGGCAGACGTGTAAGAATCTGAAGCCCACACAGAACAGGGAGCCACTATTCTCTCTTCTCTGTTTTATCCGCAGAGGGTAGAGATGGAGGACAGTGTGAGGGAGCAGCTGGGGAGTGAGGGGACTTGTAGGTCAGAGCTTGACAAGGGGACTTGGGTCACGCACGGAAAATATGGCCTTGCTCTCCACTGGCAGGTTCCCAGTGATGCTCTGTTCCCACCTGCTCCCCCCGCCCCCCTCAATGCTGCTGTCCCTGCATGCACGGAGCAGGGAGGCGATGATGAATTTCCCCGGAACGGCATTACAGACAGTCATAAATAATGCTTTGCTCTTTGGTGACGGCACTTTCCATTAGAGCTGCCTGTGCTGGGCTCTTGCTGCCCCCAGTCTTCTGCTGGGGACTTGCAGTAAAATTTATCAGCGAGCTTTCTGCACCTAATAAATCATCCCCTCTGGGAGCCATCTGGCAGATAAGGCCAGGAGAACCCACATGCTCTGTAGAGGCGGAGTCAGTAAGAGAAGCCCTAGCTGGGCAGCCCCAGGCCCTCCCTGCTGAGAGGAACTGTTTCTCTACCAGTCAGAGCCTGTCAAGCTCATCCTGGCTTCCCCCAGCAGATGTGGATGGGGCCCTAGGTGTGGAAGCTATCCTAGCTCATGGTCACATATGGGGTTCAGACCCAGAAATCACATCTTTATTGCACCATGCTGTCAGGTGTGCAGAGGGTCCTAGGATCTGACACTAGGCAAGAATGGGGATTTCCTCAGGCCAAACATGTGCTCTAAGGGCTCAACAATTGCTTAGCTGATCCTCTTTGTTGTGTTCTAGAGATTAGGTGATGGCCAACATCAGCTAATCTCACTGTGATAAGAAAGTTCCTGCTGGGATGAAATGGTCTAGAAACACCTTTAATTCAGGGAACTTTATGTATATATCCCCGCTTGTTATAAGCCACGTGATAGTTTTCCTGCAGCCATGTGCTGCTTTCCATTGATATATACTGAAGAAGGTTCTAAGGGATGCTGGTCTGGAAAGCAGATTCTGGTCACAGTTCTTCCCTTATGGTGCTGAAATTGAACCCAGGACCTTGTGTGGACCAGGCATGTACCCTACCACTGAGCTACATCACCAACCCATCCTTAAGGCATTTGTAACGTTGTTGAAGAGACTGCCCTAAGCTATCTCGGGTATAACAATAGTCACATCCATTGTCCAAACAGACTGCCCCAAAAGACTGACTGCTTATAGGATGTGAGCCACAGCTGTGAGGGATGGAAAGGTGGGTGGTTTCTAGTCTCCAGTAGCTAGCAGGGTGTCAGGTGCATGGCAAGTATGCAGTTATATGTGGTGAGCCCCCTGAGCAGCATGTGACAGTGACATAGCCAGCAACATGTGTAGAGGATGCGAATGGAGTAAGGAAGAGTGGGATAAATGCAGTCTCATCACACCCAGACTTGCACAGTGCAGGCCCCAATTCCATGGGCCTACCTGGTGATCTAGGGTTCATTATGAAGTCTATGAAAGGCCTTGTTCTGGACATGTATCACCTGGCTGCCTGAGGACATTCTGAATCTCAATTGTCTCATTTCCAAAATATTATTCAGGGCCAGGCGTGGTGGCACACACCTTTAATTCCGGCACTTGGGAGGCAGAAGGAGGCAGATCTCTGTGAGTTCAAGGTCATCTTGGCCTATATAGTGAGTTCCAGGCCAGCCAGGGCTACATAGTGAGACCGTTTCAAACACACACACACACACACACACACACACACACACACACACGCACATGCACACGCACACGCACATAAAGGTGAGATTCTGTTACACAAAGGTAAGATTCTGTTAGTTATTTGGAGGGGGCACTTTTCATATTGTTACTATCAGACTGTTTTATAATTTTCTCTTTACCGGTACCTCGTTTTGAAAAACAGGAAGCTACTGTCTACACCACTGAAGAAAATGTCTTTTTCCCTTATCAATTATTAACTGTCTATAAATCCCCAGGAAGTGTGGGGCTTTTTGAGCTCCTCTCCACTTCCTGGTGGGATGGTGGCCCCAATCTTTTGCACACCTTGTACAGGTAAACCGAACTGCTGTGAGTTTAAGAGTTTAGTAGCCATGTCATGCCTAGAAGACAGCATTCCATATTTCTTCCCAACATCCCTCTCACATTCTTTTTTTTTTAATGTAGTCTTATTTTAAAGATTTATTTTGGCTCTTTTATTTTAAATTCTTTTTTTTTACTTAAAAAAGTTTATTGAGAATTTCATACATGCATATAAGGTGTTTTGATCAAATCTATGCCCACTCCCTCCCCTCCAACTCCTCCCGTATCTCCCCATTACTTTTTTCTGACAACTTCATGTACTCTTTCTTCTTTTTATACTCTAACATTCCCCCTCTGAAGAGATAACCCTAAAATCTTTTAAGGATTGATATAAGCTCTCAAATACTTTCAACATTTGTGGCCTTTGGAACAGAGTATGTTGCTAAGAGGCCCAAGAACATTGTGACTTTTAGCCAAGAAACTAGCTACTTTTCTTTGGGGTCTTTTT
>NW_008350356.1:436848-459812 GCF_000622305.1 Nannospalax galili
GTAATTAGCATTACAAGTTCTAGACAGGGAACTAGAAAAAAGTCAGAACAGGGCAATTTTCAAATGTTCATATGAGAGTCCACTGGGATTTCTTGATGAGAGCTTCCAAATCATCCCTCTGTTGGGTCCCGCCTCATTTTTCTTTTTCTGCCAAGGCTGGACCGGAGAGTGACTGGACTCAGGATTTGTTTTCAGGCACTTTGATAGCTGTTGGAGTGGCTAGAAGCAATGTCAGTTCCCTCCCAAAGGCTTCTGTATAGGGGAAGAAAACAAATTTGGCCATCATTTTAGAACAATAGTGGGTTGTCTCCCTTAGCTACAGGGGGGCACTACAGTATTGGAGACCAAGATTTGAAGTCTTACATCTGAGAAGCACTTTCTGCTTAGAAACAAAATCATCAGTGTCCAAATTAACTAATGAAAAACAGTGGGTTATCTTCCCACAAAGACATGAAAGTTGAAGGGGAACTGGCTGGAGAGATGAAGAGGATCAGTGGGAATGGGAGGAGGACAGGAGGAGGTAATGGGGGTGAATATGATCAAAATGTGCTATATTTTTGTGCGTGCCTTTAATCCCAGCACTTGGCAGGCAAATCTCAGTCAGATCAAGACCAGCTTGGTCTACATAGCAAGTTCCAGGCCAGCCAGGGCTACACGGAGACTTTGTCTCAAAAAGACCTCCCCCACCCCCCAAATAAAACCGTTAAAATTTTAGAATGGATACTTAAATTCTATTTTGTACTAGATGTTTTGAACACATTATTTCAGTTAATATTTTATAACAGAACTTAAGAAACTATGATCCAAAGGTAAAATTCAGCTGGCTGATCATCTTTGCAAATAAAGTTTTATTAGAACACACACACACACACACACACACACACACACACACACACACACACAAAGGAAAGCAGGAAGCTGAAGGGATAAAGCCAGATAAGAATCTTCCTTCCCTTCTGCCCTAATAGGGCCCTTGCTAGCCAAGATGACCTTGCTTGAGGTCTGACTGTGAGAGCGTCCCAGCCTAAGCTCTGAGGGCTCACTTGCAGGAGGACATCTCTCATGCTGCCTCTGATGGCCGTGGACACATCCCAGGAAAACATTAAGTGGAGTGTCCCGAAGATGCTTAAGGTGAGCCATGCATTTAATTTGGCGGGAACTGAAATTTGCCAAAAAAGATTTGCATGTAATCTGTGATTTTGTTTTTCAACTAAAATTGCTTTCTTCTTGTGGATGGAAAGTACTTGACTGTTTTCCTCTTCGAAACACTTCACAAACACTTATCTGTCTCTTCTTTGGACACTGGATTGAGAGGAGGAACGGGGGGCAGGATGGGAATACCGGAGAGGCAGATGGAGGCTAACAAGTGGATGGGAGGCAATATGGAGGCTCCTTTGTTTGCAGTGGTCTTGGGAAGTGAGCCCCAGTTGGGGACATCTACAGTTTCTAGAAGGTAGCCAAGGGTCAGGGGACTACAAAGTCAGAAATGGGAAGAGCCCACCTATTCTTCAATCAAGTAACAAGAAGCCAGAAACAAGTTTATCAGCTCAAGTACTGGAAGCAGGAAGGGGTGATCTGAAGCAAGAAGCCTGTCTTTGACTACTCTTCCCTGTGGGTGATGTGGCCTCTGATACACACATGTGGACCTGCAGCTCCTGAGTGGAGATGTGGAAAGAAGCCAGGTTCCAAGGGTGGCTGGAGAGGTAACCTGAGCAAGACAGCAAGCAGAGGTTTGAAACAACCCAGGTAGATGCAGAAGCCATGAGCGTATAGGAGGTGGATTCCCACCAGGCAAACTAGCTGCTGGGGATAGTTTTCCTTCCTGGTGCTTAAATTTCTCAAGCCACAGTTTAAACAGCCACTCAAAGACAATACCAAACCAAATACCAAAACCCACAAACAAGCAAACAAAGATGTCAGCTACCTGAGCAGGGGCTGGGAGTAGGCAGTGGCCATCTTTGCATTCCCTCAAAATTCATTTGCTGAAACCTAATCCCAGGGCAATAGGGCTGGAAGTTGGTGCCTTTGGGGAGGTGAAAAGGATCTTATGAAAGAGCCTTCAGGAAATCCTTCTGGTTTGTTAAGTGGAAATTGGTCAATGAAGATATTAGAAGTCAGAGAGTGAGTTAAAGAACGTGTTTCAGGCTGGAGAGATGGTTCAGTGGTTAGGAACACTGGTTACTCTTGTAGGGGACCCACATGGCAGCTAACAACCATCCATAACTCCAGTTCCAGAGGAATCTGATGCTCTCTTCTGACCTCCTTGGGCACTGCTCAACATGGGTGCACTTAAACACATGTAGGCAATACACTCGTACACATGAAAATAATAAAAAAAGATTAAGAAAAGAACATGTCGTTGCAAGTTGTAATGGCCCATTTTTGGTACTTGAGATGTTACCGCTTGTGAAAATGGGTTTTGTGGCCCACGATGAAGAGAGCCCTGGGTGAGGAAGAGCCCAGACCAAGGTCCTGGGACAGGTATTGACTGGGACTTTCTCTGGGGGGCCTGGAACCCTGGTGGCACGTGCAGCTGGAGACCCTTCCGTGTCCTGGGTGGGAGTGCTTTCTGAGTGTCCACTGTCCTCCACCGTGGCTGGAGGGAGATCAGTCTACACAGGGCCACTGTGAGGCAGGTGTTGAGAGTGATGGCCCTGAGCCTGTGAGTGCTTGGGAGAGACATGGGCCCCACAGCCAGGCTGGAGGAGGATTTAGAATCAATGAAGGATCAGCAGTTGGGTTCAGGTGCTGAGGAGGGCTCTCAGATTCTGCAGAGCCGGTCCCTCTCTCAGCTAGAAGGATCCTTTTCGTCTGGTTTCTTTCAAGTAGAGATAATCCCTTCTACCTGGCCAGACGGCTGAACTGTTTTCTTTTTCTTTTTTCTTTTTATTCAGTAATAAATCTGCCAGCCCTGCAGGGCTTGAGCCAAGGGCTTGTTGCATCTACACAGAAGTCTCATAAAATGGTATAAAATGAAAGAGAAAAATGCATATTTCACGTTTTGTCTGCTCTGGGTTATGGCAATCCTCTATTTGTCCCCAGTACAAATGACTGACCTTCTCACAGAGTTCAAGCACCCTCTGCCAGGCTGGAGGGACCACATTTCTCTGCCCTGCCCCCACTGCCCCCTCTGCCTGCGCAGGCTACTCATTTTGCGAGAGAGGAAGCAGAGGGTGCTAAGTGCGTTACGCTGGTTTAGTGCCTTTCAGGGGGAAAATGTCATAAACGACTCTACCATATGCATATTACGATGTTCAGATGCCTCCCTCCCAACCCATGCATCCACGCACTCTTCCTCTATGCGAGTGCATGTAGAACACATGAATATGGGGTATCCTGTTGTGGAAGGCAGGTGTGTTCATTGCAGGTAATTTCAACCACGATCAAACCTGCAACATGATTAGTTTGGCTAATATTCGCGGGAACCAAGCCCCCCCCCCCCCCCTTTGTCTGCCTCTGTTCCTCTATTGGAATCTCCATGTCATCCCAAGGGTCATCTCCCATACATACTATGTTTATTCCTATTCTTGGTCTTTCCACCATACCATTCTGCAGTGTTGAATATGAACCTCTATTCTGCCCAGCTTAGGCCGGAATACTTTCAAAGTTCACTTCCTTCTCAAAGACTTCCTAGACTCTATACTGCACCAGGCCATAACAGCTCTCTCTTTACGTGGGACTTAGCATAGCATCTTTTGCTTGGCCATCAATCACGCACTGCTTTGTAAAGGCTATTGACATTTCCAGATTTACAGCATCCTTCTTTGACTTTCCCCCCTCCTCTTCCTCCTCCTCCTCTTCCTCCTCCTCCTCCTCTTCCTCCTCTTCCTCCTCCTCCTCTTCCTCTTCCTCCTCTTCTTCCTCCTCCTCCTCCTCCTCCTCCTTCTCCTCCTCCTCCTCTGCTACCTTCTCCTTTTTTACATTGGTCTTCACAGTGTATCCCAGCATGGCCTAGAACTCACCATGTAGCCTGAGATAGTCTCGAATTTCTTGCTTCAGCCACTTAATGGCTAGGATTACAGTGCATACCACCACGCTGGCTGTAGCATTTCTTATGCCTTCAGTAATGTCTTAGAGATGTCTTTTTTCCTTTTGAACAGTAGGTTCTTAGTGAGTGTCAAAACAATAACATTGCGATGAGTATGGCTCTGGTGGTATGGCCTGATCTTTCTAGGTTGGAGCTCACAAGACAACTCACACTTCTAAGGCAAGGGAATCTTGACATGGGGGTGCAGGCCCCCAAGGTACTTCCACTCATTGGCTGATGGTGGACACTGGATAGCTGTTGGGCATCAGCAACTGCCCTGTAGTGCACTGAATGGACCCTGGATGGTCTCACTTAGCACACTACACTGTTGAGATTTCCAGGGTCACTGTGCCTCTCCCTCCCACCCCTTCCCCATGCCTTCTGCATCCCTGAAGGCTCCCTAAGCAGGCTAGACTGGCATAGGAAGTTAAGAATGGTGTTCTTTCAGACATGTGGCGCTCTCTGCAGCTTGCCTCTTCTCCGTCATTACCCTGTGCTTCCTACCTCAAGGCCACTTTACGGACTGTTTTGATTTGTGGCTGTGGTTTGTGGCTGTCACTGATTTCTTTGTTGTTGTTGCTGCTGCTGCTGCTGCTGCTACTGCTTCCTTGCAGCTCGATTTTTAGCTGAGTGTTTGGGTAGTAAATATGGTTTATACCAACTCTGCTGGAAATAATGGCATTTATGTGCTAAAGTTATTTCCAAAACCTGTGATATGTGTATACAGACAGATCCACGGCAGGGCCCCAAGACTGGGGAAAACACAAACTCAATAAAACCTTTGAGATGGAGTATAAACAGGTGTCTGCCATGATGGTTAGGCCAGGAAGATCAGGCACACACTACCCGACCCCTGGTGTTGGCTCTAAACTAAAGCTCCACCATAAACACCTCGCTTAGCACTGGGGCGGTTGGAGGCATCTTTGTGATCATATTTACCTGCTTTGTAATGCTCACTTGTGCTCTTTTGAGCACCACATATTAAACTTCTTACTTTTCTATTCGTTCACCTTCACTGGTGCTAAACCTTAATTGCTCTGCGTCCTAGTATGGAAAAATAATGTGCCAAGAAACTATGGAATAAAACGGGGGGGGGCTCTCTTCTTCCAAAATGGCTGTCAGTCTGGGCTCTGTGGCGGACTGGGTGGGTCTAGCCACGGTGCACAGTGCCCTTGATACTCCATACTGACCTTTTATCCCCAACTGAGGGCAGAGGAGAGCCAGGTTGCTGTGGAAGTCGTGGTTCTGGCCTCATTTTGAGGTCGTACTGGCTTTGAGACCTGGATTGTTGACTGGTGAGCCCATCTCACCTCTGGGAGCAGCAACTCTTCTCCGGGTCTGACCACTGTCTGCAAGTGGGGCCTATATCTCCACCCCAAGGGAAGGTCTTATTGGCCACCGAGTCGAGCATGATTTCAAAGTTGTCTTGGCTCTGTGCTGAAATCTGTGTGACAAAGGCATGGGGGAGCTTCGACTGTTCTCCAGCTTGTGACTGCCAGGTAGTTCCTAAATGCCACATTTCAGTGTGTTTATTGTCTCCCCCCCTAACGGGGAAAGATGGTGAATGGACTAATAATTCAGGAGCTGAGAACATGTTTATTTGATTTTTAGAGCTTTAGCAAATACAGTGCGTACAAAACCCGGTGCCAACAGCATACGTAATTCCTCCAGGAATGGGCCTGATAGAAGCACAAAGCTTGCACGCTTCAAAACCGTAACCAATATTTACACATCTGAGTGACTAATTCTCCAGTCCGAGCAGCAGAACAATGGGTATAGCAGTCAGGTACATTAATGTAGAACGTGTTCGTCTGGTGACTTGGATATTTGACACACAAAGTTGGGAAGGTGGCGCAGGGGGAGTCGTGGAGGCTTTCTATCTACCTGTGTAACCATACACCAAACAGCAGGTTACAAGCCTGCTCGGAAAATGCTGACCCAATGCCATTCTGGTACCTCATGTGCAGGATTGGCACATGATTTGCAGCGCTGCGGGAGTTCTGTAGCTGACCTCATTAGCGGCGCGTTTCCTGGCTTGTTAGCATCATATTTGTATAATTTACAGCACCTTCGTTTTTATGGAATGTGTTTCTTGCAGAGTGTAATGGCAGCAATATATTTAACCTATCGCATTTAGGCATGCTTTTGCTGAAGGCAGCCTGGAGATATAAAGGGCATTTCCTCCTCCCTGCATTGGCCTTTTCTTGTTTTGGCTTGTGGGGCTGCTGAGTGTGTGCGTGCGTGCGTGTGTGTGTGTGCGTGCGTGCCTGTGTGTGTGTGTGTGGTGTGTTTGTGTATTGTATATGCATGTTTATGGGTGTCTAAAAGACACATGGGTCCTCTTGCTTGCAAGGACAGAGGCCACTTCTGAGCACTGCTTGGCCTCCCTCCTGGCCATCTCCGAGCTGTGACTTCTGATAGGGTAGAGCTTATGGACTTTGATGCCTTGCTTTGAGAGGATGAATTTGCAAAATGGAAACTTTTGGGGAGATTCTTTGTAAAATGAAAGAATGGGAAGAAGGGAATTACATACCACTCAGGTATAGATCCCGCCTCAAATAACTGTATACGTTAGAACGACGCAGAGCTCGAGATAGGGATAGAACGTTCCTTTCCTCTTTGAGCCATGCTGGAAAGGTAGAAATGACTAAGACAAATCCTTTGAAAAGGGAAAGTGTCTTAAGGTGAGGGTGTGTGAGAGAAACTCTGGCCCCAGAATCAGGAGATCTAACCTCGATCCCCTGTGAGCCTTGCCTGCCGCACCCTTGGGCAACTGTAAGGTCTTAGGTCGCAGTCTCAAGTATCACCTATGTAGGGTCCCCCTAGAACCAGAGGTTTCCGTGTTCCAGGTTCTTTGTGCTGTTCTGGAGAGAGATGAAGACTAGAGCTGGGGTCTTCACCAAGAGAGAACTGTGTTCCACAGAACTCAGAACAGAGAGACACACTCTCCAGGAGCTGTATGTGGCTCTCAGTTCCCTCTCCCGACGGTGGCAAAGCAGTTGAATAGCCTCATAATTCAGAAAGCGAGGCTAGGTGTGGTAGGGTGATTTTCAGAGCTCAAGTGAAAACTGGCGCTGGAGCATATTTCTTCCCACAACTACTTTTTGACCTCAAGGAGAAACTCACCTCAGGGTCAAGATAAATAGGTAGGCCCTGGACTTTGTCAACCTACGATAAAATGAGTAGTTAAGTAAATCTATTGAAACGACCTGGGGACAAGCTTCCTCCAACAGGCTAATCAGGTTCATGTTCTTTCCTCTGCCCCTGGTGTCTTTCCCAATTTAGTGCCTCTTCTCACTGTTTCAGAAGATCTGGGCAGATCCAGCTGTCCCTCAGAATCCACAGGGGTGGGGTTCCAGGATCCCTAAGCACCCCCAAGTCCATGGATGCTCAAGTCCTTATGTAGATTGACTTAATTTGCATACGACTTGTTCATATCCTTCCATATCTTAGACCATCTTCACATTACTTGTAAATGCATAGTCCAGTGAAGTGCTCTGTAAACAGCTGTCATATTGTGTTTAGGAGTAATGGTAGGAAAAATCTGTTCATGTTTAGTACACACAGTCCTCACCTGATTGCTTTCAGTCCGCAGCTTGCTAAATCTTTGGATGTGGGACTTGTGGATACCACGGGCCAACTATATGTCTTCAAAAACTCTGGAGTCCTATGCTTTACGGCACCTATTCAAAATGATAAATGTATTTAGATCCAAAGTTTTAATGCATGTTTATATTTGAAGTTTAAATATACCAGGATTGCTGCATATTTGAAGGTATATCCAGTGGTAAGACTTTGGTAAAAACAAAATTGCTAAGACTAAGTTGAAACTAAGTCTTTAGTTTCAACTTAATGTAACTTTAGAATATTTATTGAGTACCTATTAAATACTACAACTCAAAAATTGGATAAAATTCCTGTCTTTAGGAGGCTTCACTGCATCTCAGGTTTGAATGGGGTCTGTATGTATTTTTGGTAGATATATTCATGTGTACAATAAAATGTGGGCAATTTCAGCATCTAGCAGCCAGTAATCAGATTACTTTCAAAACTGTCCCCACCCCATTTCTTCCTGTGCCCAGCTCCTCCACTTCACTGTTGATCATCTTGCTGTTGCTCAGTTTTGTGTAATCCAGAATGCCAGAGTATATTCATGCTTTCTTTTATCTTCAGCACTTAAACATGTCTGCACTGCTCTTCCTTTAAAGGTATGGTGAGCACCATCATCTCTAGCTCAGTCCTTTCCTTGTGTCTACCAAGCTGCCCTTTCTCCACAGCCACCACAACCCACTCTTCTGCCACATGCAGCTCCCCACTTGGAGTGGCTTCTGCTCTCCATGCATGGGAACTGTTCTCCGTGGCTGCTCTGAGCTCCTAGATGTTGACTCTGACAGGTGGTCATCTCTGTGCCCTGCTCCTAGGCTGACCCCTCCCTTCTAGAATGCCATATTCTCTTGGGGGTTTGTTTATCTTTCTGGTCATTTCTGAGTTTGCTTTGTCAGCTTGAGGTTTGGTACCTGACCTCTTGGTTGAGGTCTTCGGGTTTTTGACAAAATGCCTGTTTTTTTTAAATTTCCTATTCTATTTTCTCCCTTGCCCAGACCATCTGATCTGTTTGTCACAGCCTCTATGGCCTTTTCTGCCACGTTGCCAATGAGCCCATCCTCAACTTCTGAAGCGTCCTACTACACAACTCCACTGGGCTACATTGCCCCAAACCAAAAATACAAAATGCAATGACTCAGATAAGACAGAAGCTTATTTCTCTTTCTGTTTCAGTATTTTATTTATTATTCTCATTGAAAAAATATTTATTATTTTTATTTTATGTGTATGAGTGTGTTGCCTACATGTATGTGAGTGCACTCATGTCATGCAATGCTGTGGAGGTCAGAAGGGGCCCTCGGATTCCCCTGGACCTGGAGTTAAGGATGGTTCATAGCCGCCATGTGAGTGCTGGGAATTGAACCCGGGTCCTCTGGAAGAGGAGTCAGTGTTCTTAGCCGCTGAGCCAACTCTCCAGCCCCTATTCTCATTTTGTAAGTGTATGAATGTTGTGCCTGTATGGATGTAAGTGCACCTGTGTCATGGGGTGCCTGTGAAGGTTAGAGGAGGGCGTGGGATCCCCTGGTGCTGGAGTTATGAATTGTTGTTAACTGCCATGTGGGCGCTGGGAACTGAACTTGGGTCCTCTGCAAGAGCAGCCAGTGTTCTTAACTGCTGAGCCATCTTTCCAGCCCCAGAAGCTTATTTTCTTTCTACGCACAGCTCAGAGTTTCTGGGCAGTTTGGGGGGAGGCAAGTGACCCTGTAATGTTGTCCAGGAACTTTACTGTCACAATGAAGGTCATAGGATCACAATAACTCCATCCCATTCTTCACATGTTCAAAAGGCTCAGCAGGGCCAACACCACCCACCCTGTGCCAATTCTTATGCCTTTGGCCTTGGTCTTCTCCAGTCTTCACTGACGTCTTGGGCTTATCATGTTTCAGTGTATTAGTTACTTTTCTGTTGCTGTGATAAAACGCCCTGACCAAGCTAACTTATAAGAGGAAGAATTTATTTGGCTTATAGCTCCAGAGGAATGAGTCTCTCATGCTGACAAGGCAGTACAGTCAGGCAGAGCAAAAGGCTGAGCACGCAAAGCTTCCAGCAGGCACAGGAGGGAGAAAGGCTGCGAACTTTCAAAGCCCTCAGGGATGTGCGTCCTTCAGCAAGATTGTGTTTTCTAAACCTCCCAAAACAGTGCCACCAACTAGGGACAAAGTGTTCAAGTGCTTGGGGCCTGTGGGAGAAATTCTCATCCAAACCACCACACTCAGCTATGGTCTCTCTTTGCTCTGGTCTTCCAGAGCCACTGCTCCCTGATGAAATGTGCCTCCTGCCCCTGTCTCTTGCATGAAAAACTTCTGTTTATCCCCCAGAGAGCTCAATTCAGGGTTGGTTTTCTCAGGAGACATCACTCTTCTGCCAGGTCTTCCCCTTGCTCTTTGCTCCTATGGCACTGTGTAATTCATCTTTACCAGCACTGATCAATAATTAAGTGGCTAGGATTTGTATTTGTGACTATATTGTAAGCTCCAAGAGGCCAGGGTGACTTCTTTATTTGGTAAATAAAACGCATGAAATTATTTGGAAAAAATATGCTAGTTTTAAATAATTCTTTTATCTGTTTATTTACTCTAGTTGTATATAAAGACATACATGTTGTGGCATGCATGTACTTGCACTCTCATGTAGAAACACATTAGTTACATACACATACTGTTTATAGACACACATACACAGAGAGAGAGAGAGAGAGAGAGAGAGAGAGAGAGAGAGAGAGAGGATAAAAAATAGGAAGCACAATTCTGCCAGTCCTGAGTTTTTGTCTGGCTCAGGCAGTCATTTGGTAATTATTTGTTGAGTAGATAAATACATGAATAGATAGAACGATGTTACTGACAATGTTGCTAAGATTTTACATACACCTATAAGTCAACAATTATGGGATAATAAACAGAAATAATAAAATATTCTACATTGTATAGGAGAGAGATGGAATCTGGCCAGCAGAGCAGACAATTACTCCTAAGTGAATTCAGCGATCACTTTGAATAACTATGTGGGTGTGGGAGGTCTGTATATACTCCTAAATAATCCTGAACCCACTAATGACAGGTTTGATAAAGGAAGTTTTATTATAACTTGGAACTTGATTGAAATGCAAGGCATAAAATGTGTGAATAATACCTAGCCTGACTCTCCTGTGCACAGAACGAACAGAGGACTATTGTCGCTGTCACTGGAGTGACAAGACCATAAATATTTGTCTGTCCAAATTTTGTCTTTCCCTCATTCAGTCTGAACATCTAAATATAGTCTGAAAAGAAGTGGGTGCCAGGTAGTCATTCACAGAGCCCTGCTGCCGAGAACAGCCAGGATGTCTTTCTCTAGTACTGCAGGGTGGAATGCCTCTGTTCAAGACAGCGCTTCCCTCAAGGGAAGACCTTGACTCTGGATAGGAAGAATCATCTCAAAGGCCTACAATTTTGAGCATTCCAGGGGGAAAAAGTTGACTGACATGAGGATCTTGCCTTTAAAACTTTTTTTTTAATTGCATATTATGAGCTTATGTGTATGTGTCGTGTGTGTGTGTGTGTGTGTGTGTGCATGTATGACAGAGAACAACCTTGGGTATTATTGCTCAGGAGCTGTTCACCTTGTTTTTTGAGAAAGGGCCTCTCACTGGCCTGAAGCTAGCCAAATAGCCTGTGCTGTCTGGTCAGTGAGCCCCCGGGATCTTCCTTCTTCCAACCAACCAGCATTGAGATTACAGGTGTGCGCCACCACATCTTGCTTTCTAATGCTTTCTGAGGAACTGAACTGTTCCTCATGCTTGCGTGGCAAGCGGTTTATCAAAGGAGCTACCTTCCCAGCCTTTGGGTATTGCCTTTTATATTCTTAGTTAGTTTCTGGGGTGGTTCCAGGAATAGTTCTTGGACACAATAGGCACAGGTAATTAGTAATAATTATGAAGAGAATGTAGCCAGCTGTAAAGAAAGTTCATAGATATGTGGTACATGCATAGCTGGTTGAACATTCAGGTGACAAAATAACTTCCTAACGATGAGCAGGTTATTTAAACATTCTAATCTTAAGCTTTTTCATCTGTAAAAGTAATAATAGTCATTATGAGCAAGATCCTCTTTTAAGTGTTATTTCTTATAGTAACTTTGAATGCTCTGTATTATAGGTAAATTGAGGCTCACAGACAGTAATTTATCTTTGGAGGCGATTATTTAGCTAGTTAGTCACAGTTATGACAAACCCCAGCCTATACGACTCCGATATTTTCTACTTCATGACACTCACTGCCTATGTGAAGTAGAGAAGACAAACTCACCGAATTGTTGTGATGACTAGAGTCCGAGCATGGCACATAATCAGCCTGAGAACTGCTGATATTATTGTTAATTATGCCTACGGTGGCCCATGTATTCACATGAATCGGTGTTGGAAGAGTTTTGACACGTACTGTCATTAAGAGCCCTGGTAGGAAATTCCCTGGTTGGCACACAGCAAATAGTCAATAAATGCTTGTCGACCTATCAAAGATTTTACGGTGGTGCGTATTAAAGCCCCAGCATCATCTGCATTTGTAACTGGATGCTGTCTTTCACATTCCCGCAGCAAACATACTTCTTTGCTTTTGAAAGACCTGGAAAGCTTTGTAAGGGAACTGAGAGGTGCTTTTGCCGTAATACGTGGCTTTCCCTCCCCTCTCCAAAGGAGTCTGAGTGTCAGTTGTACTTCTGGTATGGACAAGTAGGCCCATCGCACACTAACCCTCTACACACAGACAATAGCTATAAACTCCAGACAACATTTTGAAAGGACCAGGTATTTGAAGATACTGGAAAGTGAACAAATTCTGGAAGAGTCTTTAGATAAAAGAAAGAATATGGGATAAACTTCTTGTTTACCATGACCACCATGTGAAGTCAGCACCACATGGGACAGCCCAAATTCCTACGAGCAAGCCTGCAGTATCTCTGGCTTGAGAACCAGATGGCAAAGGTTTGGGTAGCCACAGCTGCTAAATATAAACCCTGTCCAAATCTCTGGTTGACCTCTGAATCAAGCATGTGCAGGACAGTATCCAAACAGCTCAGCTAAAGATAGAAGAACCGAACTGAGATGTAAGCTGCTAGCCAAGAGATAATGCTTGTAATTTGAGCAGCCACCTTACTTGTCGGCCACGGCAACAACAGTGACAACATTCTTCAGAAGAATGCAACAGAATTCAGAGAAACGACAATACAATATTCACAATGTCCCGGACACAATCCAAAAGAGTTTATCATAGAAGGATCCAGAAAGGTTTTCTGTATTTTCAAGAGAAGATACAATCAATAAAGCTTAGCCCTTAGTTAGCCCAAACACTAGAACACTAGAACTGATTAAATAAGAGAAAATCAGATTGAAGTAAATTGAAAAAGGTAAAAATCTTAGCGAAGAAACGATAAAAAGGATCAATTTAACTGAAAAACAGAATATTGGAAGTAGAAATAAAAAACTGCTTAAGCAGGATGGGTATGGCAGAGAGATCCAGTGACATGATAAAGAAATCGAGTCTCCAGTCCTAAGACTAGAAAAGAACAAACAAATGAATGGAAACAAAACGTCTAACGTGCCAGGTGTTCCAAAAGAAAGCTGAGCAGAAGAGTCATCAAAGAGACGGTGAGCAAGTGAGCACTCCCCAAGTGACATCACGTGAAATACATGTGTAAAAATTTGAAAATGACAATAGGACTCAGTCTTCACAGATTTCCCAAATTTGACAAATGACCTATATTTACACATTTACAAATCTTAACAAGAGCTGGGTATGGTGTTACATACCTTTAATCCCAGCACTCAGGAGGCAGAGGCAGGTGGATTTCTGTGAGTTCAAGGCCAGCCTAGTCTACATAGTGAGTTCCAGGACAGCCAGGGCCACATAGTAAGATCCTGTCTCAGAAAGAAAAATATGGGGCTGGAGAGATGGCTCAGAGGTTAAGAACACTGGTTGTTCTTGCAGAAGACCCGGGTTTGAATCCCAGCGCCCACATGGCAGCTAAAAACTGTCCGTAACTCCAGTCCCAGGGGATCTGACAGCCTCCTCTGACCTCCGTGGGTATTGCACAACACAGGTGCACTTACCTACATGTAGGCAACACATGCATACACATAAAATAAAAATAAATAAAATTTTTAAAAAAAGAAAAATCTTAACAAATCCTAGGCTAGTGATTTACCAGCAACCAAAAAATAATAGGAGTTTCATCTTCAAAATTATGAAAGAAAACAAGAGACCTGTCCACTCAGAATTTATACCCAGTGTGTATACTGTTTAAAAATGAAGGCAGCGTAAGGACATTTTAGAGTAAGGAAAGCTGCTGGCTTAGCAGACCCGCTGTTATGGTTTGCAACTTCGAAGTTCCTTGCAGGCCTTGCCTGCTCTCCAGCCTGTGTAGTGGGAGGAGCTGGAACCATTAAGGGTGAGGCCTAGGGAAGTTAGGTCCCTGGGTGTGTCTTTGAAAGGTGTAGGTGACTATTCTTGTGTTCATCTTTGCTTTTCTCCTACGGTGAGGAGAACACACGTTCTCTGCCACACACACCCACATGATAATGTGCCACCTCAGGCCCAGAGTAATGGGGTCACACTACCATGGGCTGAAACCTGAAGCCATGAGTCAAGGCAAAGCTTTTCTCTTTTTAAGTTGATTTATCTCAAGGATAAATGGAGAGCTGACCAGCACACCCACAGTACAGCTAATGGTAAAGAAAATTCTTTGGACTTGATGGAAATTCTATCAGATGGAAAAATGGATCTTCAGGAAAGATCACCAAAAATGGTAAATATCTGGGGTCAATGTGAAATACTATATTTTATTTCTTATTCCTTAGAAATTCAAGTGCCATTTTGTAAATTATAACATTGATTTGTACAGTTTATGGTATACTAGATGTGTCCAAATGATAGATTCGACATATGCAATGGGGAGAGAGGGTTCATGAGCCTATATAGTGGAAATGTTTCTGTATTTTGCATAAAATAGTACAATATTGATCTTAAGAAGACCGTGAAAATTTAAGAGCATGCATCTTAATGTCCAGAGAAAATAAAAATAGTGCAATGAAATGAATAAGCGTTTGTGGAAGTTCAGCACGGTGACTCCAACCACAAACTGGATTAATCACCTGATTCTATACAACTTCGTAAAGATCAAAAAATGCAATGAGTTATAGGAAGAGGTCCACAGGCAAACAGGACAGCCCATCTTCCCCTGATCTTTGCCTGGGACTCGTCTTGGTTCTCACTCTTGGTGGGAAAAATGGAGAGAACACTCATTCCCCATGCAAATGTGCTTCTTTCCGATAGATGTTTACTGCGCAGCCTCTAGATTTTGAGATGTTATACTAGTCGTTAAGGTTGTCAATAGAAGGGGATATAGCCTTTGGCTTCAAAAAGATTTGTCCTTCCCACCCAAGTATTCATGGAGACTCTCCTGACTGATTCACTGGCAAAATCTTCGATCTTGTTGTTTTTGGTGCTTTTAGGGAAAGACACAGTGTGCTTCTTAAAATCCCCATCTTCCTAGATTCAGGTACTAGGTACCAGGTTGTGATGGTTGACATTGTCAACTTGACATGATCTAGAATCGTCTTGGAGACATGCCTCCAGGCACATCTGTGAGGGATTATCCTGACTAGGCTAGCTTCTGGACATGCCTGTGAGGAACTGTATAGATTAGAATCCTGGAGGTAGGAAGAGTCACCCTGAGAACGGGAGGCTTCATCTCTGGGCTTGGATCCTAGACTACATAAAAAGAAAGCTATCTGAACATGAGTCAGTATCTCTCTCTCTGCTTCCTGACTGCAGGTGCAATGTAACCAGCTGTCACAGTCTTTTGCCATCAGGACTCCCCCACCATGAGGGACTGTACCCTCAGACTGTGTTGGAATAAGCTCTTCCTCCCTTAAGTTGTTTTGATCAGGGCATTTCGTCATAGGAACATCAAAAGTAACTAAGACATAGGTGTTCAAGCAGACCAGGAACAGAGAGTATGGTGAGCTCTGATTTTGCCTACTGCTGGGTTGTGTGTGAAAAGCCCTGTGGGGTGTGAGGTTGGGGGGCTGAGGGTCACACCCTGATGTGGGGTGAGAAGACGAGGCTCCCTTCCTGCTTGCTGCTCACTTAGCTCTGTGACTTCAAGTGATTCACTTTGTCTTTCTGAGCCTCAGTCTCATTGTATTGGGTAGTGATCTCTGCCATTGCTCTTTTTCTTTTTTTTCAAAACAAATTATGTATCGAGAATTTCATATGTGCGTATAAGGTGTTTTGATCAAATCCATGCCCACTCCCTCCCGTCCAACTCCTCCCATATCTCCCCATCACTTTTTTCTGATAACTTCATATACTCTTTCTTCTTCTTTGATATATTTGTTTTTTTATGGGGCGTTTGGCTACTCGAACATTCCCCCCTCTGAAGACGTAACCCTAAAATCTTTTAAGGATTAGATAAAAGCTCCCAAATATTTTCAACATTTCTGGCCTTTGGAATGGAGTATGTTCCTAAGAGGCCCAAGGACATTGTGGGTTTTAGCCAAGAAACGGGCTACTTTTCTTTGGAATCCTTTTTACCCTAACTGCCTAGCCAATTCCTACCTCCTATTTTTATCACACCGTCCTCTGAAGAGGTTACCCAAATTGCCGATAGGGAATTGGGATGCAGACCGCTCTGGCTTCTTCCATGCTGAACAAGGCTGCAGGGTGAGGCAATTGGGGTACCCCTTCAGTGGGTCTATCTAAAAGACTCCCAAATTGCATAACTCTTATCTCACCACATGGAGGCAGGATCTGGGGGCTCTCAGGCAGTCCCCTGTGTTCTCAGGCCCTCTGCCACAGGGAGGCCAGAGGGAGGCCAGAACTGGGCACTTTCTGGCCGTCTGCTGAGATCAGAGCCACTACCTGCCATTGCTCTTACAGGAAATAAATTCAGCTGTTTCCTGAGTCCACTTAGACATCGGTGATCTAGCCCTAATTTCTAAGTTGCGTCTCGGAAAAAATGAGTGATGACATTTGTCTGAAGTCTTTGTTCTTGGTTAGATTCTGTTTTCCTGTGTGGTATAATTTGGCAGAAAAGAATAACTATGCTGCATTATGCCTAGTCACCACCAGTCCAGAGTGAACATAAATAATAGTCTAATTCTAGGCATGGCCAGAAAAATACCGCCCCCCTTCCATAGACACACCTGTATGTCCTGTCTCCTCAGACACGATACAGGTGAGCACAGCAAATTAGAAACAGTGAAGGAGCTACAAGATCGAAGGATGCTGACCCCTCAGTCTCTGTTTGGAAGGGCGCTATGCTGCACATTAGAGGTGCCACTTTCAATTAGTACGTATCACATAAACTTCCACTGTGTCTGTGTTCTCGTACATTTAGGTTTTTCTTTTGCAGCATTACCTAATTAATTTAGAAAGCATATACTACATGGAGCATCTGGCACGTGTCAACTGTCACATGCTAAGGTTAAAGAAATAAAAGTGCTCTTCTGCTTGCAAACAGTATTTTTTTAATCAGATTTGATGGCTACACTGTCCTTGCCAGTGCTATATTTCTGTCATCCTCTGCTGTGAGTCTCATTTCCCCAATGGACAAGGCAGAGGTTTGAGAAACAAGTACTGAGGAGGAAGGTGAGAGAACCCGGCTAAGAACTTTCAGAAATATCAGGTGATGACTGGGCCAAGCTCAGTCGTCAGTCTTTCCTGAAGTCAGTGGACATTCTTGAGTCATCGTTAGATGAGGAGGCCTGACTTTGTGTGTGAAGAAGCTATTTCCGGTAGAGGTTAGAGGTCCTTCCGCCAAGATGTGCTCACAGAGATATATATTAAGCCATTCTGCAAAGATGGGCCTCTAACCATGAAGGGCAGTCCCAGTGCAGCCTTGGGAGTGGAGGGTGCCGGTTCTGTGGCAGTGCGGATGTCCAAGTCCTGCATCCCTTAGGTACAAGATCTCAGGGCTGGAGAACAGTGTTACCCAAGCAGCTCACCTAAGTAGCAGGTGTATAGCTCTGCGCTCCCTGGCGCCCTGTCTTTGCCCCCACTTACCCTTTCTCCCTGAACTCCTGAGACTCAATGCACAGACCCCACAGCAGCTCCTGTGTTCCTGCACCAGGAGAGCTCCCCAAGGGCTAGTTAGCAGCAGTGGATCCTGCTTTTGTGGTAGGTCCTGCTCCTGCACCCAAGGAGCTCTGAGAACCTCCAGTCCAATCAGGCAGATACCAAATGACAGCAAGGCAGTGTGCAAGCCAAACCCAAGAATGACTTGACGTCTGGGGCGGAACTTGGAGAGGGTGCAGGTGGTGAAGGGGCCCAGAGAAGTGATGTCTGTGGATAAGAAGATAGAGGTTGCTGGATGTGACAGAGTGGGGGAGGGAAGAGCCAGCTGCCGAGAATCAGGAAGGATCTACTTAGGGTAAAGGCAGAGAGAAGTTCTGTCACACAAGCTCTGGAGGTGGCTCGCCCCATGCTGGTGACTGCATCCTGCCAAGACCTTCCGGGATGGTCAGTGCAGCCAGCTGGCCGGTCTGCTCAGCACATTTTCATCCAGCGCGGCTCAGCACATCTTTCACTTCAGCTCAGCTAAGCACATTTCGTCCCAGTTCAAACCGTTTCTCCTGGAGGAGTTTGAGGTTCTGCTGAAGGACTCTGCCACTTCCCAATGGGGCACTGCCACTCTCTCTTGCATCTCTCCCAGGGATTGGAGCAGCCCACCCCACACTCCAGCAGCACATTTCGTCCCAGTTCAAACCGTTTCTCTTGGAGGAGTTTGAGGTTCTGCTGAAGGACTCTGCCACTTCCCAACGGGGCACTGCCACTCTCTCTTGCATCTCTCCCAGGGATTGGAGCAGCCCACCCCACACTCCAGAGCTCCTGCTTCCAGTGGCTTGGTTCCAGGCTGCTGGAGCTCTCTCTCTCTCTCTCTCTCTCTCTCTCTCTCTCTCTCTCATGACTGCAGCAGCCCTGGGAGGGCGCAGCCGCACCAATCACGTCTCCACGGTCCCTTGTTAGCTGCACTCTAAGCAGGAAAGTGACTGGGCCTGACAATATAATTTACATTGCTGTATAAAACTATCTGTGGAAGCCAAGCTAATTTGTGCCAGATTAGGCTATTTGTCTCAGCCACTGTCCTAGCAGCACAATCTATCAGAGGGCTGTTTTCAAATATCGCTTTTCAAGCGTGCCCTTGAGAGGCAGAAATTGATTGGGATCTTAGAGAGCAAAATTACAGCAATAACTTAAAAGAAACAATAATTACTGAATCATACCAGTGTCAGCACTCTGCAAAACACGAAATAGCCATCAAACCCCAATCCAATATATTCTGAAGCGAATTTATTGAATGGAAAAAGCAGTTGAGTGAGGGTTTGCTCCCCCTCCCCTTCCCGGTACATATGGTTATCTCAAAACCGCAAGTGAATGAGTCGATAATTCTTGTCACTGACTGCTCCATTTCAGCAGGCAGAGGAGCTCCATTAGCTGCCTGCTGCTGCACCGGCTCCCTCTCTGCTCGCCTCTCTCTTCTTCATCCCCGGATTCATTTGCTAGTCTCTGCTTTTCAAGCAAACAAACATGTATAACTAATCATCTGTTAAAATGCAGAGAGCTCTAATAAATCTCCGCAGCTGAAATGCTTTAATGGGTAATTAATTGATCCTGTTCCAGAGGAGTAATAAGATAATAAATTAGACAATATTTCACTCAGTCGTGTCAGGCGCCTAGCTAATGGCACTGTAGGGCTAAGCTGAAGGATAATAAATTAGCCAGAAATTAACTGCTAAGAGCTTTCTGCAGAGAAATCGGCTGACAAGTGAGTCACACGCGTGATTCAGGGCCTGCCTGCTAGTGTGGCAATCTCTGTGAATGTGAACTTGGGTTTTGGGAGGGGGCCCTGTGGGGCACTCCCAGCTGGGCTCCAGCGGGATTAAGTTCCCAGCCTGCGAGAGCCTATTGGGAAACACCCAGAGTGTGTGAAGTGGGCCAGGGCCCTGCCTTGCACACCCAGCTGGTTCCTGGCAGCAGCAAACCCAGGCACAGCACGTGGTATCCCTCTGGAAATAGCTTCATCTGAGCCACTCGGCTTACTGAGCTTTTAATGGGTCACATCCACTCTGACCTGAGGGACCACAGGCCACAGAACACCTGTAGCCACCCTATTCCATCTGCTGCTTACAAGCTGGGATGCTAATGAGGAAGGGTGGAGTCTGGGTGGATGTGGGAAGGGTGAGACTGGTGCTCTGCTAAGGCTTTCATTTCACAAACATCAACTGGAAGAGAGAACAGGGAGAAATGGAGGGAAGGGAGACTTGTTATGGGGTTACATGGAGAGGATTCCTAGGCCTTAGTAAGAAACTTGGGAAGGTGGTAACGCTTAACAGGGAAGAAAAGACTACCACCTGAAGGCCAGGTGACCTTTCCCTGAGGGAATGGGAAGTCCGGTTCTCCATGGAGGGCATGAGGAGGGTGGAAAGGAGCTCAGCATGTGGTATGACGTTGGGAAGAAGGCGTCCTTTCACTTCTCTTTCCTAGCTGAGAGACCTTCTGTAGGTTACTAAAATACTCTGAGCTCTGAGTCATTGATCAGGAAAACAGTGCTGACTAAATGAAGTACATATGAGACAGTTCCAGTTTGGGCCTCACTCACAGTAGATGCAATTAAACTTGCTTATTATAATCCAAGGAAGTTGTATACAACCAAGGGAGATGGTAGCCAAGGGCAGATGAGGGAAAAGGGCCGCCCCTCTCTGTCTGCAGTAGGGGCCAGATCCCCTGCCCCCTTCCCCAAGGATGGTCCCAACTGAGGTGTGCTTACCTTCTCCAGCCATCCTCTTACTCTTCATGGTAAATGTGGCTGCGTCTGTCTTCTGAGTCATGGTGACTTTGGCAGTGTGGGTTGAAGGCATACAGAGAGCTTGGTCATTTGAAGGAGAAGATGAATCTAGGATTTAGAGGTCAGAAAGGAGAAGAGGTCTATGTTGACTCCCAAGTCCCTGACCTGAGTGACTGGTGGTAACTGGGAAAGGGAAATGTACCTGTGTAAAAGTGAAGGCAGTGGGCCAGGAGCAAGGCTCAGTGTAGAGTAGTGGCTTGGCCTGTGTGAGGCCTTTGCTTACGATCCCTAGTGCCACAAAACAAACCAACCACAAAAACCCAAGCAAGATCAGGGGAACAAAACAATACTAACAATAACGACAAAAAATCCCAAAGCAGCCACAAAGTTAAGGAAGGTGAGAGGTGTTTCCAGGTGGAAACGCAGACCTGTGGAGCTCCCTTGGAAGTTCCCTTTCCTTTACGTGAGCCTGTCCAGGCCTGGTTCCCCTCAGGGCCTCAGAGCTGCAAGACAGCAGAGGGCTAACCAAAGCCTCAGCCTCTGATGGAGCTGCCCAGGGGCAGGTGGCTGAGCTTGGACACCGCTATAGTTTAAATAAGAACTGTCCTTTGTGGGCTCCAAGTATTTGAACAGTTGGTCAAATGGTGGTGCTGTGTGGGGAGGCCTTGGAATCCTTAGGAGGTGTGGTCTTGCTAGAAGAAGCAGGACACTGAGGATAGGCTTTGAGAGTTCATAGCCTTGCCTCACTTTCTCTTTCTCTCTCTCTCTCTCTCTCTCTCTCTCTCTCTCCTTCTTCAAATTGAGCTCAGTGTTCTGCTCCGGCCACTTCTACTGTGTCATGCCTCCCAGCCATAATGGACTCTTATCCCTGGATAAGTCTGGACTGGATACCATAATAATGGACTGGAACCAGAGGCCAAATAAACTCTTCCTTCTATAAGTTGCATTGGGCATGGTGTTTTATCACATAGAAAAGTAACTAGTACAGGTACCCACTGCACAAATTTGAATCATTAGAAAATTCCCTCTCAAAGGTCCTAGCTGTGCCCTGTAGAGAAACACTTGGAAAATTTTCTTTCTTTCTTTACATAATTGATGACTATTAAATGATCCCTAAGCCTTCTTTTTTTTTCCCCAGCCTGAACTTGCCTAGTTCTTTTAACCATTATGTATGTAACATTCCCCCTTCTTTTTATTGTGAAATGTTACATACAAAAAGAAAGTACCCCTAACCTACAGGCACGGGATGATTAATATCAAGAATGAACAGCCACAAAGGGCTAAAACTTTAGTAACTTTCTGTGGTGCCACTGGATGAGAACCGCCCCCGCCCTGAAGGTTAACCGGGACCCGGGCCTCTGTGCAGGTCATTGCTTCCTTTTCCTCATAGACCTATTAATTTATGTGTAGGCTTTCTTCAGAGATGGTGTGGGTCTGGTTCCAGAACATTGTAGCAAAGTGAACATCTCAAGAACGTCTCAAAGAAAGGAAGTTGCCAGGATTCTGGTTCCCAGTGCTTATGAAAATGACCTTTGGACTACAGTCTGCTCAGTGTGCAATGGGATTATGTCTTAAAAACAATGCACACACTTAATTCAAAATACTTTATTGCTAAAAATGCTAACAATCATTTGAACCAATAAAAAGTCAGTGTCCTTAGGCTTGCTGGAAGCAAGGTGTGCACAAACCTTCAATGTGCAAAAACCGCAGGGAAGCACAGTACAGCAAAACACGGCGAAGTTCCTGCCGTAGGCTCGGAGTGCCGAGGCCGAATCGTTATAGCCCACAACCATACCTGAGTGTTGTTTTGTTCCTCCTTTTAAACCGGTGTTGTGGTACTAGGTGCCGTGATTATAGTGTGTCCCTCAGAAGTTCATGAGGTAGAGCCTTAATTCTACAAAGAGCAGTGCTGGGGGTGAGGCCTTGTGGGAGGTGTTTGGGCCATGGCGGGACCCTGGTGAGCAGGTTAGTGGCTCTGTTATGGGGCTCCAGTTGCTGTCACAGGAGGCTGCCCTCTCCCTCTTCTGAATGAGCCCTTTTGCTTCCTCACAAGGATCTTGTGGCTTCTAGATCATGGACTTCCCAGTCTTCAAAATCATGAGCTAGTATAAGCATCTTTTCTTTATAAATTACCTAATGTCAGATAGTCCATTATAAGAACAAAAACAACAACAAAAATGGACCAAGATGTGAAGTTTATTCATGTTTCTGCTTGTTGCTGTAGGTTGGCCATTTCTATCAATATATAACATGCTATCTATGCATATGTTTATGTTTTATTTTATGTGTATGAGTGTATTACCTCTGTTTAAGTAGGTGCACCCATGTCATGCAATGTCTGAGGAGATCAGAAGAGGATGTCAGATTTCCTGGAACTGGAGTTACCGATGGTTGTTAGCCACCATGTGGGTACTGGGAATTGAATCCGGGTCCTCTGCAAGAGCAGCCTGTGCTTGAAAGCACTGAGCCACCCCTCTCCAGCCCCCTCATCACATGCTATGCCATATATATAT
>NW_008350356.1:459992-522473 GCF_000622305.1 Nannospalax galili
TATATAATTATTCTGTTGCTATCTGATAATACGTTGATTAATTCACAATATGAATCTATGTGTGTCTCATTGCTAATGGACCTCGAGTTGTTTTAGTTTGGGGATGTTAGCTGGACCTCCATCTCTGTGTGCACCACCATTCAAGTCACTAGGCCGCTGTTAGGAGCAGAATGCTGATTCACAGGGCAAGTTCATCTCCCACTTTGTCAGAGCACATCCACAGTGATGGCACGGCTTTTCAACACTGTCACCAAGGTGTGAGGTATGCGCGCTCCTCAGGGTTTGCCTCCCTTGCAGATCTGCCATGGCTTTAGGCATCAACTTCCCACAGCCTGGGTCTGATGGCTGTGTGGAGTGAGAGGCTTGGCTACTGTGGACCACAATGGACTGACTCCAATCAGCAGGCCTCACTCCGGAGGGCCACCCAGACTTGGCCAGCTACATTTTGGTCACCCTCATCCTGCTCCTCCTCTTCTTTTCATAGTTGGTTCTTAAGAAGCTTCTCCTACACTAGACTCAGACTCAGAGCTTAATTCCTGAGAACTGTTTGCAGCTCTTCTGTGGATCTTCATCATTGCCAATACTTGATGTGATGGACTTAAAACTTTGCTAGTCTTGTGGGTATTCCAGGACAGCTTAGTGTGGGTTTATTTGTTTTTTTTTTTTCTTAGTTAAAATTTAAAGCTAAACTCTAGGGCTGGCGGGATGGCTCAGTGGGTAAAGGCACTTACTGTATGAGCCTGACAACCTGAGTCCTGGAACATACACAGAGGTGGAAGGAGAGAAATGACTCCATAAAGCTGTCCTCTGACCTCCACACACATGCAGTGGTAGGCATGCACCCTCCCATCAGGCACACAGACACACAATAATAAAAAACTTTAAACCCTAAAATTAAATATATTAAAAAAATTTAATTATTGAGGTATATTTATGTACAGTAAAATATTTCTCTTTTTGACACATACATTTCAGGGAGTTTTGCCAACTATACACCATCAGAGAATCATCACCATAGTCAAGACATGGGCCATTTGTATCTCTCCAGAGAGGCTCCCATGGCCCGTGCACCTTGCCTCACTGCCGCTCCATGTTCTGTTACTATAATTTTGTCTGTTCTAGATGTTCAATAAGTGGATTCACCAAGAACATATTCTCTGGTGTCTGTCATCTTCCACTTGGCACAGTCCTTTCGGAACTTATCCGTGTTGCATGGATCAGCAATTGCTTCTGTTTATTGCCGAGTACTACTCCATTGCATGGATGCATCACAGCTTATCCATCATCTCCTTGGCAGACATTCTGAACGTTTCCATATTTGGGAATCATATATGAACTTGTAGCATATATGTGACGAAAATCTTTTTATGGATGTTTTCACTACTGTGTGGGGTGGCACTGTTGGGTAATAGGGTAGGCATGATTTTGACTAACAGTAAACCTGCTAACAGTATTCCAAAGTGGTTTTCCTGTTTTAACTTTGACATAGCAGCAGCCCATGAGAGTTCTGGCCGTTTTGTATCCTTGCCGACACATGGACTTTTTAGCTGTTCTAATGAGTGAAGTGTGTGCGTGTGTGTGTGTGTGTGTGTGTGTGTGTGTGTGTGTCTTTTTGAGACATGGTCTCCCAGTAGCCCCAGCTGTCCTGGAACTCACTATGTAGACCAGGCTGGCCTTGAACTCACAGAGATCCACCTGCCTCTGCCTCCCGAGTGCTGGGATTACAGGCGTGCACTACCATGCCCGGCTAGGAACTTATATTTTTATTTTACAATTAAATAATGCAAAACTTGACTGATATTGAGTATCTTTTCATATGTGTATTGGAAATTTGTATGTCTGTTTTATGTAGCGTCCATTAAATCTTTAAAAAATTTTATTGGGCTGGGGAAATAGCTCAATGGTTAAGAGCACTGACTGCTTTTGCAGAGGACCCAGGTTCAATACCCAGCACTCACATAGTGGCTAACAACAGTCTGTAACTCCAGTTTGAGGGGATCTGATGCCTTCTGAGATACACAGGCATTGCACAACACGGGTGCACTTAACACATGCGGGCAATACACTCACACACAGAAAATTATTTATTTTTATTTGATGCTTATGTTTTGCCTCCATGTCTATAAATGTGCAAACGATGCCCGCAGAAGCCAGAAGAAGGCATCAGATCCCCTCAAACTGGAATAACAGAGGCTTGTTAGCTGCCAGTGGGTGCTGGAACCCAAGCCCATGTCCTCTGCAAGTGATCTTAACTGCTCAGCCATCTATCCTGCCCCTTAAGTCTTTTTAAGAAGAGTTGTTTACTTACAATGGAGTTTTAAGAGTTCTTTATCCTTGATACAAGTACCGCACAGATGTGTTATACTAATACTTTCTCTAGGACATGGATTGTATTTGAATTTTCTTAAGGCTGTCATTTTTTTTTTTTTTTTTGGTGATTATTTTGATAGGGTCTCCCTAGTCACAGCCTACCTGGAAGTTACAATGTGAACCAGGGTGGCCTTACTCTCTCAGAGATCTACCTGCCTCTGCCTCTGCCTCTGCCTCCAGAGGGCTGAGATTACAGGTGGGTACTACCACACCTGGCATAAGACTGTCTTTTTAAAAAATATTTTATTATTTTTATTTTATATGTATGAGTGTTTTGCCTGAGGAGGTCAGAAGAGGACATTGGCTCCCATGGAACTGGAGCTATGGATGACTGTTAGCTACCATGTGGGTGCTGGGAACGGAATCCCAGTCCTCTGCAAGAGCAGCCAGTGCTCTTAACTGCTGAATCATCTCTCCAGCCCCTTAAGACTGTCTTTTAAAAGAGAAGTTTTGTTTTGGGACAGGGTCTCCCTGCAGCCCCAGCTGGCCCGGAACTTGCTATATAGATTAGGCTGGCCTCGATCTCACAGAGATCCACCTGCCTCTGCTTCCTGAGTGCTGGGACTAAAATATACCCAGGTGAGAAGTTTCGAGTTTTAGTGTTTAATGTATGAATTTTTGAATGGCCTGAATGTTTTCTTACCTCAAATCATAAAGCTTTTTCTTCTGGGAGTTTTGTTAATTAATTTCTGATGAGAACAAGCTGTTTTCATCATTCATTTGCCATATAGATTTCCTGTTGTCTGATGTATCTAAGGTTTTTCCCATTTTTTTTGTAAGGCTTTATTTATCTGACTGATCCCACTGAGTATTTATGTGCCTTGGAGCAAGTCCTTGGTTCCACTCACTGTCTGTCTTTGCTATTCTGTTACTTGCCATTTTAGAATCTCTGTGATGTCATCTGATGAACAGAATTTCTTAATTTTAAGGAATTTGAATTCATGTTATACTTCATTTTTATTGTATTCATGGTCTTAGGATTTGCTAAACTCCTTAGGATCTGTAGGTCAATGTTTTTCACATAAACATTGAAAAATCTGAGCATCTTTCTCTCCTCCCCCTCCTCCTCTCCCCTGCCCATCACTCTTCTCTCCTCCTCCTTCCTCTTTCTCCTCAACAGAGTCTCTATGTACCCCAGACTGGCCTTGAACTCACAATCCTTCTGCCTTAGCCTCCCAAGAGCTGGGACTATAAGTGCGTGCCATCGTAGCCACTGATTTCTTTCTTTAAACTTCTATCCATTCTGTCTTTGCCTTCTGGAATTCTGAACGCATACATGTTTGTATGTTGACTGTTGTCCACAGGGTTATTGAAGCTCTATTCCTTTCTTCTTGTTATCATTGTGATTAATTAATTTTGTGTATAGCATGTGTGTGTTTATGTGTGTAGCAGGTGTGTGTGTGTGCATATATATGGAGGTAGGGGGCATCCTCCGTCATTGCTTTCCATCTCATTTTTTTGAGATGGGGCTTATCGTTGAATCCGAAGCTCACCAATTGGCTAGACTGGCTGGCTAGTGAGCCCCAGGATCCACTTGTCTCTACCCACTCAGTGGTAGGGTTACAACGTGTGCTGTCACACCTAGCTACTTCATAAGTGCTGGGGATTCGAACTCAGGTCCTCATGTTTGCATAGCAGGCACTTTACCAACTGAGCCATCTCTCTAACACTGTTACTTTAAAAAATTTGCTTCATCACTTTTTTTGTTCTGGAAGTTGCTTTCTGAGGCTGCGTAGTTGCTTTCTGAGGCTGCGTGTCTATTCGTGTGGTCTTTGTGACTCCCACCATGGAGTACCGTGGCCAGAGCCAGAAGGTGCAGAAGGTGATGGTGCAGCCCATTAACCTCGTCTTCAGATACTTGCAAAATAGATCTTGGGTTCAGGTGTGGCTGCATGAGCAAGTGAATATGCGGACAGAGGGTTGTGTTATTGGTTTTGATGAGTATATGAATGTCGTATTAGATGATGCAGAAGAGATTCATTCTAAAACAAAGTCAAGAAAAGAGCTGGGTTGGATCATGCTAAAAGGAGATAACATTACCCTGCTACAAAGTGTGTCCAACTAGAAATGCTCAAGGAAGTGAGAAGTTGAGAAGGCAATAGAGTTTGTTCTTTTTACTTTTTATTTTATTTTATTTTTTTTGGTCTTTTTGAGACAGGGTCTCCTTGTAGCCCCAGCTGTCCTGGAACTCACTATGTAGACCAGGCTGGCCTTGAACTCACAGAGATCCGCCTGCCTCTGCCTCCCGAGTGCTGGGATTAAAGGCATGTGCCACCATGCCTGGCCAGTTTGGTCTTTTTTAAAGCTGTCTCCTGGGAGCATAGTTTGCAACATTTATTCATAAACATTCATATTGTTTTTCATGACCCTTACTTATTATCAGGTGACAGTAAATGCTGTGAGATTGTTTTTGTTAAAAAAAAAAGTCATTTCATCTTGTTTGAGACAGTATCTCACTCTGTAGCCCAGGCTGGCATCAAACTCATGGCACACCTTCCTCAGCCTACCAAGTGCTAGGACTATAGACAAGAGCTGCCACACCCAGGTTCTGCTCTTTCTCAAAAAGCTTTTGCTTTTCTTCTTTTTCATTCAGACTGGGAATTTTCTTATGACATCTTAATAAGCATGCCAGCCAAATGCTCTAGTACATTGTTGGAAGCTACTGAATTATCTTTCCATTTCATACACTGTACTCGCCAATTCTAGAATTTCCATTTGGCCCTTTCTCTCCTTTCTAGTCCTATGCTGAGGTTCCTGTATACTTTTTCTTGATGACATTAGTTCTTAAAGTTCTTGAATGTATTTATGATGCCTTCTCTAAGTTCTTATCTGCTAATGCTAGCATCCGAGATACCTAGAGATTGGTTTCTACAGACATTTTTCTCATTCATTTCTTTAGGTTACATTTTCATGTCTTCCACTAGGCCAATTTTTTATTATATACCAGAAACATTGCTGATAAGTTGTAAAAGACTTTGGACTCTGATATCTTCCTTTAAAGAAGCTTTATTTTTGTTTTAGCAAGTGGTTAGTTTGGCTGAGCTCAAACTCCAAGCTGTGTCCCTAAAATAGGCTGCATTTAAAGCTGAGCTCAGCTCTCTCGCCTTACCTTGCTGTCCTGGAATCTCTCCCATCTATGTGCAGTTCCTGGTTAGTCATGGACTTGGGTGGAGTTATACGCAGATTTGGGGGCCTCTTCTCATGGCTTACTTCCCAGGATCTTTCCTACTGCTCTTCTGGAAGCGCACTTCTTGATTCCTTGTTTAATAAACCAGAGACTTTCCCGCTTCACTTTTTTTTAGCTGTCTCTAATCGTGTGGATCGTAGAGTATCCTTGGATAAAAAACATACCCAGGGCGATTTCCTTCTTTCGGTGTTTGACTCCTTACCGCTTTCTGACTGCTTTCCTCCCCTCTCCCGCCACTGTTAGTTAGCACCTTGAGTCATGGGATCTGAAAAGCATTCAGTATTCTCTGTGGAGTGTCAGTTCAGTACAAACTCATCTCCTTATCCTAGCACAGTGCCTACTACCTTCTGGTACACTGAATTTTTTATTAATTCTAATAATTCTTCTTACTAATTCAAATAATAAAAATCTTTCAAATTTTTCATATACACAATCATAGTATGTACTGTCTTAGTCTGCCTTCAATTGCTGTTATAAAAGCACTGACCAAACTCAGCTTGGGGAGGAAAGGGCTTTTTGGCTTACAAACATAGTCCATCATCAAGGGAAGCCAAGGCAGGAACTCAGGGCAGGAACCTGGAGCACAGGCCATGGAGGAATGCTGCTTACGGACTTGCTCCTTTGGCCCCTGCTCAGCCTGCTTTCTTATGTAATACAGGACCATCTGCCCGGGGGTGGCACCGCCCACAGTGGGCTGGGTCCTTCCACATCACCCAACAACCAAGAAAATACTCCCCAAACATGGCCAATGGAAGTGGTTCCCCAGCTGAGGTTCCTCTTCCCAGCTGTGTCAAATTGACAAGTAAAGCTCTCCCTTTTATTTATGTATTTTGTCTTATTGCATGGTCTGGCACCTCTAGATCATTGCTGAAAATGGCTACAGAAGAATCTCTTATTTGTTTCATATCTTAAGTGGAAAGCCTCCATCCACACGTTCTTGTTAAACTGCGTTTTAACAAACACAGTTGTGGTGGTTAATCTTAGTTGTTAACTTGATGGATTTGGAATCAACTAAAAGGCAACCACTCTGCACACCTTTGAGGGATTCTCTTAGTCTTGAAGTGGGCCTAAATGTGGGAGCACTTTCCAGTGGCAGCCCAGATAAAGGAGGCCTAAGAAAGAAACCCTGCTTCTGCCTGCTTGCTTCTGTTCTCACTGGCAAGTTCATCTTCTCTGGTGCTGCGGCTGCCGCAGCCATAGTCCTTCACTGACATCAGAACCCAGCTTCTTTAGGCTCCAACCTGGACTGAAGACCAGTGGCTCTCCAGGAATCCTCCAGGCCTTCAGCACCAGATTGGGACTGCTGAGATACCCAGTCCTCATGGACTGAGCAACTACTGGGTTCTCGGCCTCTCTGCTTTGAGACAGACATTGTTGAACTACCCAGATTGTATCATAAGCCAATCTCACAAATCCCATTTCAATCTAATACTCATTCTGTCAGTGCCATTTCTCTAGAGAACCTTGACTAATACAGATTGTGGCCCCAGAAGTGGTTCTAGAGAAACAATTGTAAGGATGAATTTCTGTGTGAGCTTGGTGGAAAGCAGAAGTTACTAAAGACTCCCCTGGTAGCATAGAGAGCACTGGAAATCCTTGGTGTAAACTATTTAAAGAACTACACAAGATAAATGCATTTGACCCTCCTGATTAACCTTGTGTGAGGTACAAGGAATTTGGTGACTGCACATGAAACTTTTGGACATTTGTGGAAAAGTCAGGAAAAGAATGATGCTTGGTGGTTGCTTCTAGCATCTCTGGATAAGGTAACAAAGGAAAAGAATGAGTTTAGTGATAAAATTACAGAGTTCTAGATGTGTGTAAAAAATCTAAAGGTTTCTAATGTGTACTGGAAAAGAATCTTCTCTCCAACCTGTGAGCTTAGGTTGCTGACAATCAAACCCCAACGTGTATCATATGGTTGTTGGTCCTAGGGCTCACAGTGTAAATTTAATTCCCAGCCTCAAAGGGTGTTGGCACTTGAAGTGAGGGCACCAATTAATTTTGTCTGAGGAAGTAGTCTCTTCACCCTTAGCTTGGGATGCTTTCCCACCTCCACCCCAGGCACTATTGCCCTCTGTACCCTTGCCTTAGGGAAAGAATCATGCATCGTCTGTGGACAAGCAAAGGCCTTCCCCGAAGGCGATTCCAAGCAAGACAATGTTGATGTCCCTCAGTGCTCATCCATCTCTGCCCTTGATCTCTAACAAGACTCAAGGCTAAGCCGAACCCAGAGGTGAAATAGAAAATGTGGTCCATGAAGAGGTGCACTACACTGCTAAGGAACTTAATGACTTTTCTAATTCATTCAATCGGAAGTCTTGGGAATATGTGTAGGAGTGGATTTAAAGGATGTGTGCTAACAGGGACCGGAACATTAAAGTGGATCAGGCAGAATTTATTGATATAGGCCAATTGAACAGAGATTCTGGGTTTAATATTAGAGCTTTCACAGTTAAAATGTGGTACCAAGAGTTTATTTTATTGGTTGGCCAAAGTATGGGTCAAAAAAATGGCCTAATGTGAAATGAGCTGGCAATGCCTGACATCCCTTGGCTTAGTGTTGGTGAAGGTATTCAAAGGCTCAGAGAACATGGAATGCTTGCGTTGATTTGCTGTTTAAAACCTAATTCTACACAATGGGAGGGTCCAAAAGATATGCCTTTTAGTAAAACTATGGCACCAATTGGAGAAAAGGGCACCAGCACATTTGAAGATCTCTGGCTTTGCTCTTCTGCTTGGCCAGATCTTATGGTGGGAGATACAGCTGCTCAGCTGGATGAATTAAATGCAAAGGATCTAATTGGATCCCAGAATAGCAGGGGCCAAGTGGCGGCATGGAATCATGAAAGGTAAGGTTGAGCGCACTATCAGTAATGGAGAACACAGTCAAAACAGTGTTCAGAGCAGTCTGATTTGTGCGCACCTTTGGCACTGGCTAATTAATTATGGTGCTTCCAGGAGTAATGTACATAGGAAGTCTACTGTCTGTTCTACCTGATAGACATAAAGATTCCAGAAGAAATTGATGAAAGGATACCTTGGATTGTTGAATTGCAACAGGGAATCATGGCCCATGAACCAGACTTGAGCCAGTTTACGGATCCAGAGCCCCTTGAATGAAAGGAAAGCCAGGTCTATTTGAAGAAGGACCTTGTTACAATGCAGAATAGTTTTACTATTAATCTTTTACCTGTCCTTCCCCAAATGGACCTGTGTCATTTTACTAGCATAGCAGTATGGGAGAAAAAGAAATAATCGGATCTTTCAGGGACAGCTAGACACCAGTTTTGAATGAACATTGATTCAAGGAGATCCCCCCAAACTTGTGGCCCTCCAGTTAAAGTAGGGGCTTACAGAGGTCATATTATCCATGGAGTTTTAGTCAAAGTCTGACTCATTGTGAGTCCAGTGGGTCACTGAACTTATCCTATGGTTAGTTCCCTGGTCTCAGAACTCATAATTAGGCAGAATTCCCATATTACTGCTTGACCTGTGGAGTGAGGGCTAGCATGGTTAGAAATTGGAAGCCATTAGAGCAGCCTGTACCAGGGATATAGTGAACCAAGAATAAAATCACTTCTCTCCAGCGATTACAGAAGTTATTGCCACTGCCAAAGACTTGAAAGATGCAAGACCTTGGTAGACCACATCTCCTGTTAACTCTTCCATTTGGCTTCTGTAGAAGACAAATGGATCATGGGGAATAGCAGTTGATTATCACAAACTTAATCAAGTAGAGACTAGTTATAGTTGCTTTATCAGATGTAGTTTCTTTACTTTAGCAGATGAATGGATCTCTGGGTAATTGGTTATGCAGCTATTAACTCAAATGCCTTTCCCCCGCCTCAATTCCTGCCCATAAGAAGCAATCTGCTTTCAGCTGGCAAGGCCAGTGGTATACCTTTACTATTCTACCTCAAGGGCACATCAATTCTCCATCCCCTTGTCATAATTTAGTTTGTAGGGATCTTGATCACTTGTCTCTTCTAGAAGATATCACACTAGTCTATAATATTGATGACATTATTCTGACTGGACCAAGAGAGCAAGAGGTAGCGAGCACTCTGGACTTGTTCATACCCCTCCTACCACCAAGAAAGAACTATAACACTTAGGGGGGCTATTTGGAGTTTGAAGTCAGCTTCACTTGGATGTGTTACTCCTGGGCATATAGCAAGTGGCTTAGAAAAATGCTAATTTTGAGTGGGGCTCAATGCATAAAAAGGATCTTCAACTGGTCCAGGCTGCTCTGCCACTTGGATCACATGACTCCGCAGGCCTGATGGTATTAAGGTGTCAGTGGCAGATAAGGATGCTGTCTGGAGCCTTTTGCGGGCCTCCTTGGGTGAATTACAGCATAAGCCCTTGAGGTTTTGGAGCAAGAGCCTACTGTCCTCTGTAGACAGCTCTTCTGTCGTTCAGAGCAGCTGTTGGCCTCCTGTTGGGTCTTAGTAGAAACTGAACATTGGACAATGGGACACCAAGTTACCCTGCGACCTGAACGGCCCATGATGAGCTGAGTGTTACTTGACCCACCAAGCCATAAAGATGAATGTGCACAAGAGCAATCCACTGTCAAATGGAATAGATTTAAATGCGATCGGGCTCAAGAAGTTCCAGGAGACACAAGCAAGTTCCATGATGAGGTTGCCAAAATGCCTATGGCTCCTTCTCCTGTCGGGATGCTTTCTGTCCCCAAGCATGTGTGCATCAGTTCACTGCTGTCTGCTCTGGGCTATGGTTGTAATATGACACGCTGCTTCAGTTTCTGTCCCCTTGACTTCCCCACAATAACAGACTGTAAATTGGAATTGGGAGCCAAATAAACCCTTTCTCCCATAAGTTCCTTTCACGGGGTACTTTATCATAGCAACAGGAAAAGGAACCAATGCAGTAGAGTTCTCCAAAGGGATGTGGCTGGCGGCTTGGGCTCAGGGTGTACGGCTCACTCTTTTATATGTTCTCGCCTTGACGTGCCACCCTAACCAGAGGCTAAACCATGGAGGTTTGAATCTCCCAAAGTGAGTTAAATAAATCTTTTATATTTATAAATCTAGTTGTTTCATGTATTTCATTGTAATAAAGCAAAACTGAATAAAAATAAACTAAATATTAAAAAAGTACTCCCATTTCTTGGCACCAAAAGTATTAAAAATTATGAATTGTCATTAATTTTATCAAGTACGTTTTATTTCCTCTATTGAGACATTGAAATGATGTTTTATTTAATATGTTGATGTTTGAATTACACTAATTAGTTTTCTAACATTTAATCAACATTGTATTCTTGGAGTAAATCCAATTGGTAAGATTTATTCTTCTTTTAAGATTACTAGATTCATGTAGGTAGCATTTTGCTTAAGATTGTTTTTAATAGATGGGAGGAATCAATTTTTATTGAAGAGCTACAAAAAGCTAGGAATATTGCATATGCTAACTAATTTCATCCTCACAATCATTCTTTAAGGAAGATTTTTTTTTAAATTTTTAATTAACACTCAGAGTAGGAGATTTCCTTATGACATTTCATACATACTAGTTCTGGTTGACCCCACCCTCCCCAAAACTCTGCCCCATCTCCCCACCCCTGCTTCCCACATGTGTGTCCATCTGTCTTCTGCTTCCCACATGTGTGTCCACCTGTCGTCTGCTTCCCACTTTCATGTCACGTGTCTTCTAGTACTTTGCCCACCAGCCTTTCTTGAGGCTTCCTGTTAGTGAGTTTTCTACGTTTACGAATGAGATAAGACTGATCTTCCTAAAACAAGGGACTCTAGACAGGCTGACTAGACCTCAGTGGATAGACTTGCACAGTGGGGACACTGACTTGTCACGCTGGGCCTTAATACGGATGACAGAGTATATGGATTCCAGTGGGGGGGCTGTGGGAGGGTGCTGGTGGGGACGGGGCTATAAAGATGATTAAGATTCTTTGAGATATTCTGTATAAAATATGCAAAAATTCAATAACAAAAGAATGCAATAGGAAAATCCTTTATTGTCGTGTCCTTCTTGAGTAACGTTTACACTAGATTCATCTGGTGAGTTAGGAAGAGATTGTATGTAATTAGAATGATTGCATATTTGTTAGATCCTGACAGTGAGGTCGTCTAGGTTTGTAGATTGTATTGGAGGAAGAATTTTGACTTCTTAAATTTATTTAATGGTAAGAGCATACGGATTTTAGTTTATATTTTACTATAAGTTTTAATAGGATTTATTTGTACTGACGGTTAGGCTACTGCCTTTTATCCCAAGTCTGTCCTCGTTTTCTGCCCTGTCATGCCAGTGCTGGGACTGGAACGACTTTCCTCTCGTTGTCTGGCTTCCTAGTGGGCTCCGCAGTGGAGGACTCCAGGAAGAGATGAAAGGCGGCAAGAAAAATTTCTTTTGCTCTCTTATTTATGTCTGTTATGAGCAGTGCTCACTGAGGCATTGCACCCTGGAGGCAGCAATTAGTTCTATCCGTTGGATTCCTCCAGTGTTCCTGGAACCAGCCTGGTGTTGACTCCTCAGAGGTGCCATGTGCCTCTTCTGAAGGCTCCAACCCTGTTCTGCCCTCAGTGCTGTGGACTCTGACTCTTAAGACTCTGGCTTCAAGCTTGTCTTTGGGATAATGCTGGCTTTCCCCCTTTGCCTCCCAGGCCCGGCTGGGATGGCTGCGGCCTCCGGTATTATCTCTGTGACAGCTCAGTGCTTTCTTTTTGCTTTATCAGCACTCTCGTAGTCATTAGTACTTTTCTATTGCTATGCACACTGTGGTCTGTTTTCTTGATGGGACACTGATACAATGCTTGGTGGTGGAAGTAGTAGTTACAGGAAAAAGACCCTTAGAGTGTCTGGGTTGGGTTTAGTTTTTTCCTAGCATGAGCTCATGCAGAACTCCTTGCTAGTGGCAATGGGTTACAGCTGTTGGTGCTGCACACTAATCCACTGTATGCAGTGGAACTAGTTTGTCACCTGTGGTTCCTTGTAGTAAAGTACTTACTGTACCAATGCCTGAGGACCAAGAAGACACTGTAACTGAATAACATGGCAATAGTAATAACAGTAAGCACAAGCACTCTGGTGAGCAATGGCTGCCTCTAATAAGTACAAGCAAGTGGGTCAGAGACTTTACCACAGACAGTGGCAAGTTCAGATCTCTAAACTTTCAACTCAAGGTTCAACAAGTCAAAGTACTCCTACAGAGACTTTGAATCTCTTTATTAAAAAAATTATTTACTACTTTAATTTCATCTTTATGAGTGTATTTGCCTGCATATAGGTAGGTGCACCCATGTCATACAGTGCCCACGGAGGTCAGAAGAGGGTGTCAGAGTCCCTGGAACTGGAGTTTAGGACAGTCGTTAGTCACTATGTGGGTGTTGTGAATCAAATCGAGGTCCTCTGCAAGAATAGCCAGTGTTCCTAACCACTGAGCCACCTCTCTAGTCCCTGAAAGAATCTCTCTCCATTGTACAGGGCTTATATTGATGAAAAGCAAACCTGGAGTTAGCTGTGTGGATTTCAGAATTATAACATAACTTGAAGTCATAGATATACCAAACCTCTGTCTTGGCCTTTGAAACTGAGATCTTGAATTCCTCAGTCTCTCTAAGCTTCCCTTATTCTTGGAAGCACCCTCCTCTTCTCGGACTAATGACATAGATTTTCTTTGTTGGAGAAGTAATAATAACCTTGCTAGGGAAGACGCCTTGCAAGAAGATGCCAATTTCTCCAAGCTTTCATTTGATTTTTTAAAAAAAAAACACAAACCTCTGACATTCCCAAATAAATGTCAAATGTTCTCATTTGTGTCGAAACACATCTGGTGAAACACATGTGAGAATGAATTCTATGGGTGTGGGGTCTCTCCCTCCCCTCGTGGATCATTGGCCACCGGTCCACGAGGACAAAGGGAGCAGAAGCGATGAATGGGGTCAGGATGGCCAGTGAGCACTGATGGAAGAAAGCCCTTCTGGGGAGGCAGGTTCAGTGATACAAACAGCTCCAGACAGTGAAACAGCTCCATTTATTCAGTGGGGGTCATGGAAAATATAGTGTGGAGGCAGTAGCCAATGCTCCAGCTGATAGGTGCTCATAGTATGCTTTATTTACATGTGGCAGGGGATCCTATCATCCGACTATGGGGAAATGCCTAATTATCATATAGAAAAAACTTGGGAGTAGTTTTATTGCAGGTAACTATGCCAAAGGTCATGTTTCAAATGAGGCCAAGCATCTGTGCTCGGCGGTACTTTCCAGGTAAGTCAGGCAGAGAGCAGGAGGCCCCCTGCTGAGAAGGGGAGTCCTTCCATATAGCACCGAGCCCCTTAGAGCTATCTGGACATGGAGAACTACAACCCTAGCAGCAGGGTTCCCCAACATATGGGTATAAAAACAAGGACAGATGTAAGCTAAATCAAGTTTAGCTGATTTTGTCTATACACCACTAGAGATGATCCTTCTGATGCTGTGAGTGGCTCTGTGAATACCTGATTGATTAATTTGACTCCACAGTGGCTATTCAATGAGGGTGAGCCATAATGTAGAACAGAAACTCTCAAAGCTTGACAAGATAGGGATGTTGAAATGGACTGATCATTGGAAAACTGCATATCCTTTCTCCCACATGCCCTCATCTCCCAGTTACTATATTGTTTAGGAAACCCTGGAAGATTTCCTCTATTAAGGGGTAAACTTAGGAAATGGGCAGTAGGGACAGAAGACAGAGAAATGAAAGAGGAAAAAGGGAAAATTTAAAGTAGAAAAGACAAAGAAGATAAAAGAGAAATGATAGTAATACCAAATGAGTAGCGTTAACAGAGCAGGGCTGTGTTCAAAAGACAAAAACACGGAGAATGGAAACTTGGGAGGTGGGTGGGAAGGCTGCACTTTGGGTAGGCTCCTCATGAGGGTGGCCTCCCAGGCCTGTCGTACCTTATGGAAGCTTTCTTCACTTTGTTATGGTGCACACTATATGCCCTAAAGAGAAACCATCTCTTCTGCCCTTCTTTAGTAAGAGTTCTCTCTCTCTCTCTCTCTCTCTCTCTCTCTCTCTCTCTCTCTCTATATGTCTTAAACTATTTTATTATTTTTATTTTATATGTATCAGTATATTGCCGGCATGTAAGGTTTATTGGGCTCACAATTCTGAGTTACGTCCCATCATTTTAGAGAAGTCAAAGCGGGAACTCCATCACATCCATAGTAAAGAACAAAGGGAGATGAACACACCCTTGCCTCGTTTGCTTTCAGTTAGCTTTCTCTGGTGTACTATTCAGGACCTCCTACCTAGGGGACGATGCCACCCACAGTGGGCTGCATCAATTAACAAGACAAATGCACACAGATACAGGCCAACGTAATCTAAAGAATTCCTTATTAAAATCCTCTTCCCAGGTGATTCCAGGTTGTGTCAAGTAGACATTAAAACCACCCAGCACACAGGGAATACTGTGCTGAAATAACTCTATTTTCCAAGGTGGTTTGTCTGTTATAATAACTATTATAATCTTATAGTACTTCCTTGTTTCAATGAAGCCACATAACAGTCCTTAGGGACCAATGAGATGACTGAGTGAGTAAAGGCACCTGCCACCAAGCCTGGAGACCTGAATTAGACCCTGGGCCACAGGTCCCACATGGTGGAAGGAAAGAATGGACTCCCACAAGCTGTCTTCACACATGTGTCATAGTATGCACCTGTCCCCTCCCCCCAGTAATATCATAACAACTCTCAGAGTAAAGCACAGTTAGAACCAAGGCCTACCATACAGAACACTGACAATACAAACTATGGTTAGTCCCTAAAGTCACAAATAGAGCATTTTATATTTTACAGCTTGATGAAGTAGTCCTAATAATCTTAACCCCCTCTTCCAACTCCTCCAAGCCCCCTCATCGTTCTCCACCTACCTAACTTTGTGCTCTCATTTCCCTTTTTAATCCCAGTGAGTCCAATTTGTGCTACCCATATACTCTTGGACAATGTTTTTCCCATACAACAAAGCACATATGAACGCCCAGTGGTTGTGACATCATGCACAAGGCTTGAGTAAACTCAAGCCAGACAAAATCCCAGCATGGAGAGGGGAGGTGGGCATGATGTCCTACCCCTGAGAAACTATTGACAGTTGATAGCTGCTGGGAGAGGGAGAGTTGGTTTTCTTTACGAGTATGGCCCCTGGTAGGTTGACCATGCTCCAACAGATGGTCAGTCCGCATTTCTTAAAATTAATTTTAGCTTAGCATATAAAGTAATGGCTTCATCGTGACATCTGTTCACCAGTGCAACTGTATTTTATTCTAATTCCTTCCCGCACCCGTACCCTTTTCATCTCTGGCTGGTTCCCTTCCTTTCCATACTTAGTCCTCCTTCTACTTTTTAACTTTATTATCTAGGATTATATAAAGCTATTTTCATGCAGGTGTATTCTGAGCACTTTTCCCTCACACCCTGCCAGTCACTCTTTTAGTACCTGCCCTCAGTTGTCACCTCGTTCCTCTGGACACTAGTCTCACTTCCGCTTTTATGGCCTCTGCACATATATGAGCTCATGTCTCTATGAAGACTAAGACCCAGTGAGAGAAAGCATATATCCTGTCACCTCTGTTTCCTACCTCCCTAAACTATTTTCCTCCTCATTCACGATCACCTTTCTAGTTTTATGACATGAACATTCACACGCACACATAAACACACATATATATTCACACACATAGATAATCTTAAATATAGGTTCTGCATATAAGAGAAAGCATAGTATTTGCCTTTCACATAACATAATGACTTCCAGATTAGGTCCTCATTTTTCGCAAGGTACATTTTCTGTCTCTCTTGGAGCAAAGTGTGGTCTTGTAACTGAGTTCAACCAGCGAGATATAAGTGGTAGCGTAGGTATTGTGTGGGATTTCTGAGCAGGCTGCCTCTCTTCCTCCTCCTCCTCTTCCTCTCCTCCTCCTCATCCTTATCCTCCTTCTCCTCTCCTTTCTCCTCCTCTTTCTCCTTCTCCTTTTAAAACATGTGTGTATTTATGTTCACATGGATGTGTGGGTACACATGCACATGTGTGCATGTGCATGTATGTGAAGACCAGAGGTTGAGACTGGGTGTCTTCCTTCATCACTTTCCACCTTATATATTGAGACAGGGTCTCTCACTTGAACCCAGAGCGCCATGGTTTGGTCCCAAGGATCCCCTGTCTCTGTCTTCCAGAGGAAGGCCACCAAACTTGCCTAGCTGGGTCCTGGGGCTCCACCCTCACATCTTCACATCTGCATGGCAAATGCTGTTCCCACTGATCCCTCCCCACAACCCCCATCAGGCTTCTTGAAAGGACCTGACTCACCTCTGAAGGGCCCTTCTTGTCCATCTCTATCTTCCCACAGCCTATTACACAGATTTTCTATCTCCACACTAGAGCTGTCTCAGACTCAGTCTTGTTGATGGAAATTATTGACAAGAGCAGTGAAGCAGAGAGAGTGAAGCTTCCACTTTGCTGGACACGGTGAGCCAGGGGAGCCAGAGCCGATCTTGAGATGACAGGGTTTTATAAGACTGTGTATGGAAAAGATAAGCAGAGATACAGACAGCACCTAAAACTGTGAGGGCTGGAGAGATGGCTCAGTGGTTAAGGGCACTGGCTGCTCTTGCAGAAGACTTGGGTTCGATTCCCAGCACCCACATGGCAGCTAACAACCATCCGCAACTCTCGTTCCTGGGGAATTCAACACCTTCGTGGGCATTGCACAACACAGGTGACCTCTGTGAGCATTGCATGACACAGGTGCACTTACATACATGCAGGCAATACACTCATACACTAAAATAAAAATAATAAAATATTAAAAAAAGAAAGCAGTGTGAGACCATCCATTGTAACTCCAGAGATCATAAATATGGCTAATGGGATGATGTTCTTGAGAAAGTCAGATCTTTCCCTTGGGATATGTGGGAAATTAGGGAGGTTGTACAGTGGAAAGGAAGAACTAAGAAAATAAAGTAAAAATCTCTTGTAAAACATAGAGCTGGGACTTGAACCTACATACTGTCTGTTTAATTTAAGCCCATGCTTTTCTGATAGAAAGTGTAAGAGGCCCATGTGGCAGAAGGTTACAAGTCACAGTTGGGTTCAGCAGTGCTTTGGCTTTTCCTAAATGGCATCACAGGGCCTGACTGAATTCCAGAAACAGATGACTTCCAAAAAATGCCTGATGATTAGATGGGATTATTTTCTTTTAGGAGTGAGTAGGACTTCATACTGCTTGTGTTCAAATAGCACTGTCTAACTTCCCAACCCATTCCTCACCTTGATAGTCACCTCATAAGTGACTCGTTGAATTCCCTGTAGTTCTAAGAATTTGCCTCCAAGCTTCCAAAAGCATCAGGGAGGGATGTCTTCTCGATCATCTGTGAAACACTCGTGCACAGGGCTGGAGAGATGGTTCAGTGGGTAAAATGCTTGGTTGGGTGGCATGTGTTTGTAATTCCAGGACTGGGGAGGTAGAGGCAGAGGCCAGGCAGCATAGCAAACTCCAGGTCTCAAAAAATAAGATAGATGAGTCCTGAGGATTCTTAGCTCCATATGTACACACATACATGTGCCGACATTCCTGTGCATACACAAACACACATACACATTTGTACCACAAAACCGCTGGCACTTGTGTAGTGTGTAATATCTATATGTAGAGAGAATCAGAGAATTTAAAGAACTTCTGTGAATCTGGTCCCTGAGGCCTCTGTTCTGTTGCTTACCTCTTGAGAGGTGAGGTTTGCTAACCACGATTTCAGCTTGCTGGGTTTGGCCAGGCCTGTGGCTTCTCTGCCTCAGAGGGGACCCTTGCTACCTCTCTCATTGTCGTCTCCTTGGTTCACAGACATCTCAAGGAACCAGGCCTGGAGGGTTACCCAGGAGCTGCTGGCAACTTGCCTTGCATTCATCTTTACGATTCCTTCTTTTTGTACTGCTGCTGCTGCTGTGCTCAGGGTGGCTATGCTGACTGTCAACTCCTCTGTCCACCCTGAGTTCGGGCGCTTTCTTTTGTATTCTTCGCCAGAGCATATATCCACCTTAGATGTAGAGCACACCTGACCTATTTACTTCATGGTCAATGAGTAATGCAAGCCCTCGCAGAGCAAGGCTTTTATCTGTTTTGTGCAACGCCATTTCCTTAGCGCCAAGGACAATGCCTGACACATAGTAGACACTTAGTATATATTTGGTTAATGAATAAATGAATGCCCTTCAGGTTCCAGCTATCTATTGACAATGCAGACTAACGTCGGCATCTGGAGTTAGCGTAGGGTGATTTCGACTTTTATTCTCAGATCATGGAAAGGACTTTCTGGATTCTCTCTACCTCAATTTCATACTTTTCTTTTTTGGAGACATAGTCTCGATATAGCCCACATTGGCTGTGAGCTCTCTATGTAGTTGAGGGATGGCTTTGAAATTTTAATCCTTCTTACACTTCCCTAGTGCTGAGATTATGCTGTGTACCACCACACCCAGTTTATGTGGTGCTAAGGATCAAACACAGGGCCTTGTGAATGCTAGGCCAGCCCCCTGCCAGCTGAGCTACATCTCCGGACCCCCATGTCAACTCTTGCTCCTTTATCAGGGACTTCTCTGTGAAGACTTAGGAGAGAGAAGAGCCTTATAAGCCCCACAGAGCAACAGTGGCAAGCACATGGGGATACAAGAACATCAGAGCACTGACGGTCAAGACTTAGCTTCATGTTTTGGCTGTGGACTTCAAGCACCTAGTTTAGTGCACTGCACCTTTGACATTCAGATTGATTTGTGAGCAATTTTGAAGGCCTAGGGTATATGAGAATTTATAATTCTTTGTTGATGATAAATTTGAATTTCCCAGAGTTTTGACCACATATTTCTTAATGAGGCATTTAGCTAAAAATTAACAGAAACTAATGAATATTAATTTCCTGCTTTTTCCTACTAAACAGTTGAAAGATCTGAAAGGCCAGGGGGCTCCATGGCCTTCAGACATTCTCAAAATCTGATCCATGAACATTGGGAATTGATTTCAGGTCATGCTTCAGTGAATATGAGTCCACATTTTATGATAACCATACTAGTTTTTAACTTTTTCATATTTTATTTTGATTTACATGTATGTGCCTGTCTGTATGTATATCATGTAAGTGCAGGTACCTGTGGAGACCAGAAGAGGGCATCGGAGCCCCTGAAATTGGAGTTTCAGACAGTTGCGAGCTGCTTTATGTGGGTGTTGGGACTCACACTCAGGCCCTCTACAGAGCAGTAAGGGTTCTTAGCCTCTGAGCCCTGTCTCCAGCTGGTGCTGTGGGGATGAAGAGATACAGCAGATGGTATTGCTTGTAGGAAGCTCACTGGCTGGTTGGGAGACAAGGCTTCCCCTCTCAGGGAGCACCCAGTGTGTGCAGGATCAAGCACTCTAGTCCTGGGAGTTCACATCACTGAGACACACCTTGACGAGCTAACCGAGGCATCTTTCATGAAGGGATAATGTTTTATTATTTGTTAGGCAAGCAGTCTTCCACTGAACTATGCCCCCAGTAGTTGAGAAAATGTTTTATTTATTTTCTTTCAGAAACCATAGAGTTTGCATTGTAGATAGAGAGAAATAGAAGAGGGATGCAATGAACAAAACCTTGGAAATGCAAATCTGGCAATGGTAACGCACAAGGAGACAGCAAAGGGGATTTCCCACAGGCCAAGGACCTACTTGGACTGGAGTGACGAGGTGGTACCTGGTTGAGGAAGGGCCTGAAAAGTCAGGCTGAGTTTAAATGAACGGGGCAGTATGAGCCACTGCAGGCTTTAAAACAAAAACAGAAACCAAAAAACTTAAAGACATATAATGGAATATTTCATTAAAAAATACACATGTGTAAATAAAAAATAAAACCGACATCCATGTACTGGTTAAGAATTAGCACATGCTTTAATTTGGATGTTGAATGTCCTTCGATGGTCCACACACTGAAGACTTGGTCCCTGGGCTGATACTTTCTGGCAGGTGGTAGAGCCTTTGGGAGGTGAAGCCTAGCTGGAGGTCCTCAGGTCACTGGGGCCATGTCATTTCAAAGGAGCTGCGTGGCTCTGTTTCTCATCTTTCTCTTTGTTTGTTTGGCATATGTGGTGAGTGGTTTGCTCTACAACATGCTCCCACCACTGTCATCTGACAACAGCACGTGAAACAGTTCACTCGACCACAGATTGGCCCTTCAAAACCATAAGACAAAATAAACTTTTCTTTTTATAAGTTATGCTATGTGCTTTGCTATGGGATGGAAAGCATCAGACTTGATTTAGGAGGATCACTAGGGAAACAAATCTGGTAACTGATAAGGATTTCCCAATATAACATAAGAAGGACTAGAGCCAAGGGCTGCCCTTGTACCCAGTCTATACCTATGCCTGGAGCTCTGAGTCTAGAGAATTTTAGTGAAGTAACTTGAAAAGAAGCTACAGGGTCTTGAGTCTTCTGGACCAGGCTGCAGCCTAAATGAAATATGCTTCCTGAACATTCCCAGTGTCTTACCTTATCTTTTCTGCTACTGAACTACAGGGCCTTGAGTCTGGAGGACCCTGAGATAATGTCATTATCAGGCATAAGAAGGTTAGGACATTTTTGGCGCAGACAAGGAGGTAGTGAGGTGTGGGGATGGTGATAAATTTGGTTTAAGAAGTCTTCAGGGAAACTGAGACATCTAGTCTCTATGTGAAAAGATTGCAAGGCTGCCCTTGGACCTCAGCATGTGGATAGCTTGCCTGAGCCCTGGGAAGAAGCGTAATTCAACTGGTCTCAGGAATTCTACCAAAGGCTAAATGGGGAGAATCAGATGAAGGAAAACCATTTAGTTTAAACTATTTCACAGCATAGCAGGCATCCACGTCTATGATTATGAAATAAACTTGGTATTTTGCCCCCAAGATTCTGTGGCTTACAAATTTGCTTAATAACACAAGAATAGATAAGTAGTCATTATGACAAAGTTGTCTTTGGTGTCTGCAACTGGCCTCTTTAAATATAACCTCCTTTTCCTAAGTATTAGGAGAGTGAATCCCCCTGGGACAAGGTACCCAGGAGAAAGGTTCATAAGATACAGAAAATCCCAAGTCTCAGCCTCACAGTCCACACTGGGTAGTCACTGCAGAGAATGTGGGTTAGTTTTACAGCAAAGGAATTCAAAACCTTGGGTAGCTTATTTGTATGACAAATAAAGCCATAGATGGCAGGACATGGAAGGAAATCTAGAGTAACACCAAAATTCCAAAGTAGTTTTAAAGTGCAATGAAATAGTAATGACCACAACTCTAGCTCACAGGAAGGGACCACAGGTCTAGCTCACAGGATAGGACCACCACTCCATGTTTATAGAAGGGGACCCCAGCTCCAGATTCATAGGAGGAGACCACAGCTCTGGGTCACAGGAGGGGAACATAGCTCTTGTGTACAGGATAGGACAACAGCTCCAGGTTCATAGGAGTAGGTTCACAAGAGAGTACCACAGTCCCAGCTCACAGGGGACAGCCACAGCTCCAGGTTCATGGGAGGGAACCACAGCCTCAGGCCCATAGGAGGCAACTACAGCTCCAGGATCATGGGAAGAGTCATAATTTTCAGTGATGCTTGTTCCTACCATTTTCCTGTTTCTGTTGCTCTGTCCACATGATCACACTTGTGTTTAAGAAATAGCACTTTGGCTTCGGTGCAGCAAATAGAGGCAACAGTTGCTGGCTTGAATTTCTCGCTAGAGGGTTATCAGTATTGGAGAAAACCACTTTTTCTTTTGCTCAAGGAGGTAGATGGATTGTGTGTCCTCTTCTTCACGGTCAGAGATTCAGCAGATTTATTTATTTATTTATTTATTATTTATTATTTATTTATATTTATTTATTTTTCTGGTGTCTGCTACTTTCACATCTTCCTTCATGACCAGGGGGAGCCAGTCATGAGACACCTTACGTTTTACTGACAGCTGTCGCCACCATTGTTACTATAGCAGAGAGACCTTGAGTTGTGGTTCCCTCCTGGGAGCTGGAGCTGTGGTCCCCTTCTGTGAACTGGAGCTGTGGTCCCCTTCTGGGAGCATGAAGCCATGGTCCCCCTCTCTCCCATGAGCTGAAGCTGTGGTCCCCAAGCCTGGGCCATGATTCACATTGCTCTGGTGGTGGCTAATGGCAGAGCAGATTGGAGGATGGAGGACTTCCTGATGTTGGCAGCAGTTTCAGCTTCTCTGGGGGCTGCGTTCCCCACAACACCCTTCTCTGAGGTCCAAGGTTGTACATGGCAGTGGCTTTGCCTATGTTTTGGGTTTATCCTGAGGACAGGGGAGGTTTCTGTCATTTGTAGATTCCAGTCTTGGGAGGACTGATTCTCTGGAATGAACTTCCCAACTCCCTCAATTGCCAGCAGTGGTCTTCACACCACAGGTGGTCATAGGCACCACCTTGATGTTGGATCTTTCCCTTCTCACGTCCCAAGAGATTTCCCATCATCGTTGTTACTTTTTTTAGCCCCAGGCACCTGCACCTTTGCCCTACAGAAAATGTAAAGCACAAACTGAACATCTGGAGATAAAAAATACAATCTGGGAAGTTACAAACTAAGAAAAAAAAGTATTTCAATAACTAAACTGATCTAACTCTCAAACTAAAAATACACAATTGTATTTTGGAATGTAAATTTGCAATTCTATAAGTCTACTATAATTTTGAGTATTATTTGCTGACAAAATGTGCTACCAAGCTTCAACAACACTGTGAAATTTCTCACTGTTGCTGTAATGTGAGTTTGGCATTCATTCCTCTTCCAAATTCTACAACCTATACAAAGTTTTTCAACGTAACCATGTTATTTTTTAAAAAAACAAATGCTAATAAGAAACAGAAAGTGTTAGAAAGGAGTGATTGGTTGTCCTGAGCTAATAACCCGTATGAAATGGTCTTATAGATTGTAGTAAGTAAGAAAGAAGTATGGTAGAATAATACTTACTAGCTCTTGCGGTTAATGATTGTCTGTGCAAGACTTTCTTGCCTATTAACTCCCCCAATCATTACAGAAACCCATGTGCTACAGGTATTATTACACTTTCCCCATTTCACAGATGAGAAAACTGAAGCTTGGAGATCTCAAAGAATTTGTTCAAAGAGGCTAAATAACGAACCCAGAGTATACATGACTCATAAAACCCTGCTGATCACACAGTACCCCAAGTTACCAAGGTTACCTCATAAGTTTTCTAGTGTATGCAGGCTTGAACTGGATGTTTGTATTGGTTTACTCTAAGCTAGCTTGAAGGAGAATGATATATAAAATATAGAAACAGAATTTATTAATTTGTAATGAGAAAACCCCCTGCTAAGCAGGCTGTTAACAGATCATGTGGGGTATTTTGTAGGAAAGCCAAATTCTAATCCTTTTCTTGGTGGGGATGGTATCAGAACACACTAGTTGATGATAATGATAACAATTATAGCAAGAGGGTGTATTAGTGACTTTTTTCATTATTGTGGCAAAGTACATGACAGAAACAACCTAAGGAGGGTTTGCGTTGGCTCATAGCTTGGGGGTGTAATCCATCATAGTGGAGAAAGCAGGATCACTGGTCACATTGAATTTGCAATCAAGAAGCAGAGAGAGATGAATGCTGGTTCTCAAATAGCTTTCTCCTTTTTGTTTAGTTCAGGACCCCAGTCCATTGGCTGCTGTGATCTGCATTCAAGGTGGGTCTTCTCTCATCAGTTTAAATCTTTCTGGAAACACCCTCACAGACATACTCAGAGGTATGTTTGCATGGTGCATCCAAATTCCTGTCAAGTTGACTTCAGGATTAGACATCACAAGTCCACTCCCTGTGAACTTGACAATGAAACACTTCTCTTTAAATCACAGCATTCTACACTGGCATCTAAAGTCTTATGTTCCCCTCATAGGCTTCCTTGAGAGAGCAGGACCCTGCTACACACTGCCCAGACTCAACATCCTTCAGGAACCTTCTTGCAAGCCTCCAGGAACACCTCACTCTGTGTCTTTCCTTTTGGTAAAACAAGCATCACCAAAACGACACGGCCAGGTTCTACTCCCAGCTCAAGAAGTAGCCTGGACCCCGGACTGCATTTGCATTATCGTCTGTATGCTGATCCCGGAAAACACTGCCCAGTGTGGTTGCTGGTTGTTTCTGAGCAGGGAATTTCTTTAACAGCATTCTTATGGAGTAGCGAGCAGTAACTGTGACATGGCTTGAATGCTGCCTGTCTTAAAATTTCTTTCACCAAACAAATTCTTTTATTATTTTCAAATTCTGGCTTATTCAGTTTCTCAGCACATGGGCAGAATTCAGCCAGATTCTTTGCCAGAATATAACATAAATGGCCTCTGGCCTAGTTACTGATACAGTTCTTACTCCCTTCTGAAATATCATGAACCAGGCCTCCGCTATCTGTGTCTTGGTTGGCATTCTGGTCTTCCAAACTGTTGGGTAAATTCATCCTTGGTGGAAAAGAGCAGGTGGGTCTAGAGAGCCAGAGAGAAGCAGAGCACACTGGAGAAGAGGAAGAGTTGGAGCCATTTTGGGAGCAGCAAACTGCAGGCCAGCAGGGCAAGTCAGCCTGCAGGGAACCCGAGGGGCACCGTGGACCCCAAGTGGACCCCGTGGGCCCTGCACTGACCTCGAGGGGTGAGACTGTGCACAACAGCTGGCAAACATCAGGCAGGGCATGGCGAGGATCTCAAAGCTTACTCAAAATGCAGAAGAAGGACTATGGGAGCTTATGCTTTATAAGCCACCCTTTCCCGAACATCATATAAACCATGCTAAGACCCAAATAAAAGATATTCTTTGGGTTTGTTAGCCCTGGGGCCTCAGAGCGCACAGGCGGGGGTCTCTTAAGAAGGCCAAGGGGAAAATGTAGTGAAACACCAATGCTCATCAGCATGGCCCATTAAGCTTTGCTTACATCATTCTAAGACTTTTCTAGACTAAAGTTTCAAACTCTTCTACATTCCCCCCACACAGCCAACTTTATCGGAGTAGGCCTCACTTCTTGACACCAGTTTCCTGTGTTACTTTTCTCTTTGTACTGACAGAATATCTGACGAAAGTGACTTAAAGGAAAACTTTATTTTGGCTCACAGTTTGAGGGGCCATCTTAACAGGGAAGACGTGCAGCATGAGCAAGAGGCAGTGGTTCACATTGTATGTACAGCGAGGAATCAGAAACAAGATGGCTGATGCCCAGCTCACTCCTGGACTCCGGTCCATGGGACTCCGGTCATGGGACTCCGGTCACAGACAAGGTAGGTCTTCCCTCCTCAGTTAAGCCTTTCTGAAAATACTCTAATGACTTTCTCAAAGGCGTGTTTTGATGATGATTCTAGAATCCCTGTCAAATTGACAATCAAGAATAACCATCACAGGTGATGATATCAAACACGTTGACGAACTGCATGTGTGCACTAAGTACTTCATGAAAGCCAATCCACTTAATTTGTGTGATAACCCTCCCTAGGTACTGTTAGCTCACCATCTACTCTAGTTTCAATTCTGTTGCTCTGACTGAAAAGTAGCTTATGGGAGAAAGGGTTTGTTTCCGCTTACAATTCCAGATTACAGTCCATAGTAGCAGGGAAATCACATTGGCTTTGAGCAGCTGATCACATGTTCAATCAAGAGCAGAGAGAAGTGAATTCGTGAACCCTCACTTCCTTGCTTGCTTGAGTTCAGCTGTTTCTCTACCCTTAACAGAGTTCGGGATCATCTGCCTAGGGAATGGTTTGTCCACAGTGGGCTGGGTTTTCCAGCATCAGTTAACTTAAGACAATCCTCCAACAGGCCAACTCCAGGCAGACAGTCCCTCAATGAGACTCTCTTCTGATGTGATTCTGGGCTGTGTTGAGTTGACAGTTAAAGCCAACCATCCCACCATTTTATTGGCAAGGAACTGAGCTCACCCAGCAAGTTTCGGTAACTCACCAAAGGCAATGAGTATTGTAAGCAGTAGAGCTGGAACGTGACTATATTAGTCACACTTTCATCACTGTGACAAAGCACCGAAGAAAAGCAACTTAAGGGAGAAAAGGTTCATTTTTATCTTTATTACTTTTTGAGACAGGGTCTCCCTGTAGCCCCAGCTGGCCTGGAACTCACTATGTAGACCAGGCTGGCCTTAATCTCACAGAAATCCACCTTCCTCTGCCTCCAGAGTGCTGGGACTAAAGGTGTGGGCCACACACCTGGCTGAAAGGTTTAGTTTGACCCAGGGTTTTAGGTTTTAGTCCTTGACCAGCTGACTGCATTGTTTGGGGGTTGTAGTGAGTCATAATATTATGGTAGAAAGGTGTAGGGGGGCAAAGTTGTTTACTTCATGATGGCTAGGAAATGGAGACAGAGGAAGCAGTCTGAGGACATGATACGCCCTTCAAAGTCCACCCCTCGTGACCTCCTTCCTCCAGCTAAGCTCTAGCTCTGAAAGTTTCTACCATCTCCTAAAATAGCACTACTGTCTAGAGATCAAGTTTTCAACACATGTGCCTATGGAAGAGATTTCATTTTCACACCCTAACAATGACCCAACATTCTGCCCTACTGAGGAGTGACTTGGTCCTACAGACACTGTCCTATGGGGAGAGTTTAATTCCAAATCCACAAGAAGGTCAGGGCACAGTACGCTGCTAATAGAGGAATATAATTTGTGAGAATACTCATATGGTGGTGAAGTGGGAACTGAACAGCACGGGTTTGTGTGACCAGGAAATGCAGCATGTGGTGGATGTGGGGACAAGGCTTTGGGCAAGCCTGGAAGAAGAGCAGGGTTTGGAAAGGCTGAGACCCCCTGGAAGTTGAGCTAGTGGAGTGAGCCAAAAGGAGGATGAAGGAAGGTGTCAAGCATGACCAGAATGGTGGATTTGTGTTGGTGACCTGAGAGAAGAAACAAGAGTTCACCAAGGGAGAGATGGTGGGTAAGCTTCAAATGAATTCATAGATGGTTCCATGCTCATGTTGCAGTTCTGAAGAGTGTGCCAGACTTTGTTGGGAGTGGTGAAGTCATTGATGACCAGTCCCTGCTTTCAAAGTGGTCACAGCTAGTTGAGGTGGCAGGCAGGGCCTATGACTGTCACAGAGACAGAAAGGAGCAGCTAGGGGAGCTCAGATGCTACCATTCACTGGTGGCTTAGAACTGGGCCTGGATGAATAGGAAGCTACATTTTGTCTTAAAAGAAGGTAGAAGGGTGTCATTTGACACAATAAGACTGTAACCCCCCAAATACTTATTCCTCGGAAAGGTGTAAACGAGCCAGGGGTGAGACAAGGAGCACCCTGGGAAGAAGGTGCCAGCAGAGTTAGGGTGGCAGAGAATTGGAAGAGAAAAAGAAGTGTATGCATGTGTGCTGCTGCGGGGTGAATGGTGGGGGCGTCCTGCAAGCATGGAAGCGAGATGGGACATTTACAGACCTGGGGTGAGACCCCGGGGACACTGGGCAAGGGCAAAAGCTAATGGATACCATGGGTGCGTGGGAAGCGATCAGAACGCTGCCATGGGGCACTGGGGGGGGCGGTTCTTGTAAGTCAACCCCTCACTCTCTACCATAAAAGACCATGCAAAACCCCAAACTAAAATGTCTTATGTTAGTCTGTGAGCCTTGGGACCTTGCGACAGAAACTAAATCAGTAAGGAAGAGTTTAGGTGCCCAAGGATTAGAGAAGGCTCTGTACAGTGGGGCTGTCCATGTCTGTGCACAAACATAAGTGAGATGTGGGTAGGAAGGAGGAGTCTTAGCCACTTGTCCCATTATGGCTTGAATAAGCATCCCCCAAAGGCCTGTGTGTTGAAGTGTTGGTTTCCATGGTGGTACTATTGGAGGATGATGGAGTTTTCAAGAGGTGGAACCTACCTGGAGGTCTCTAAGTCATGGGCGGGGCGGGGGGCAGATGCATTGAAGAGGACTGTGTGTCCATCTTGACCAAGAAGTGAACAACTTTGCTCCACCGTGTGTTTTGGTCAGAATGTGCTGCCTCACAGAAGTAATGGCGGTCAACCAATCATGAACCAGAAAGCCCCAAACTGTGAACCAAAATAAACCTTTCTTCTTTATAAAGTTAATTGTCTCAGCTATGTTGTTAGTCTAGTGGAAAGTAACTAGCCCTCATGCCAAACATTTAAAGCTCCTAGAGGTGCAGAAAATAGGGCCAGATGGGAAGCCGCCACACAGAGACGCGTTCCAGTCCTTAGCTCTAGAGGCTTCAAGAAGGACGAAGAGCAGGCTCAGGCTCTTTGGGGAGTAGGCCCATCCTGCTCGATTTTGTTTTGTTCATTGTCAGTACTGGAGCAGGACATCGGACACGTAGTAAGTGCTTATCTGTTGTTCATTGATTATTCATTTACTTTCATATGTATCCATTCATAATTTCATAAATGATAAATGTGAACACAAAAGGTGCTCTGGTCACATGACTAAGAATCTGAGAGCTGAGAGCTAGGGACCACTGGGTGATGACCTGGTTCATTTCAGGGTGGGCCTAAGACGGGCCGTCTGCAGTGCTCTTGGCTGCCTGCCCTTCACACCTCCTTTGGCCATCCCCTCCTGTCGTGTCCCAGTGGTCCAGGACTGAAAATCAGCCTGAGCAGCACCAGAATAGCTTTGCAGATGAGATTAAAAGCAAATCAGAGAAGAAAAATTGTGGCTCAGTTTATGTCTTCCTAATTAAAACCCCGCCAGTCTCCCTTCTTTTTCTTTCCAGCTAATGTTACACTAACGAGCTGAGTTTAGTGGCATTTATGTAGATAAAAGTCCCAATGATTGATCTCAATGGCTTGTTAAAATTAGTTTCAGTCCACCATATTGATTTAATTCCATTGCTTGAAAGTGCTAATTAATAATGATAATAAAAGTGTCTTGGCCCATTATTATCAGTGGGCAGGCGGGGGGTGGAGTGGGGGGGGGAGACTCAGTGTTTTTAGTGTCACTCTATCTCAGGGTGGCCTTTGAAAGCTGGCTGAGGGGACCAGAGGCTGGGGGTGGGAAAAGATTGCTCGCTCTGATCTGGGAGCTCCTGGGAGCTGGGTTTAGGGTTGCACTGTGAGTGTGAATGCTGTTGGAGCCTGTTCCAGTCTCTCTAGAGTTGTCAGGGGGGTCTTTTAAGGTGGTCAACTCTGGGAAGGGGAGGGGTCAGGGGCTCAGTGGGTCACTAGTAAGCCACAAAGGGCTGGGATGAAGAAACTAAGCTATAAACAGCCATATGGTGCAGATGCTGCGGAAAACCCGGGAGGGGAGTGATTTCCAGAAAGAAGGGCAGTTGGTGGAATCCAATGGCTGGGGAGCAGAGGAATGGGCCAGTGAGTCAAGAAAGAGGAGCAGGGGCTTCTTCAAACTCAACTGATTTATTTAGCTTTAAAGATGTCTTTTCACCTGAGAGAAAGCCTTGTGCTACTGCAGAAGGCTGTCAGCCACTCTGGGTTTGGGGCATAGGAGAGGAGAAGGGGACTGGCAGGAGCGGAAACAGCACCCAGAGGAAGAAGCCACTGTTCCAAGGGGTGGCCAGGGCCTATGTAATAAGTGTCTAAATACAGTATGGGTGGGAGGCAAGGGAAGCAAGGGTGTGGGCTGGCTGTCCCCACCCCCAACCTAGGACTCCCCTGTGGATCCATGCCAGCCTGTCCTTGTGTCTGTCTGTTTGCCCCTCTCCACCCCCATGTGCATACATTCAAATGATAACCTGCATCATGTACTGGTCCAAGTTTCATTAACTACATTTTGTTTGCATTTCGGAGCAGCTAGAGGCCTGTAATACTTCCTCTGTTGAATTTTATGGTCATCAGTGGAGCATGGATTCTATTCAGAGAAGCAGGAGTGAGTGGAAGGGGATGGTCCAGGAAGGAGTGGAGGAGATAGTCCTAGAAGAAGTAGGAGAGGATGGTCATGAAAGTACCAGGGGGATGTGATAGAGAAGTGGGGCAAGAGACATACAGTGTAGAGATAGGCAGCCTCTTGAGTCAGGGATGCCCAGAAATAGCCTACAGAGGTGACCTTAACTCTACACAGGCTCTGACCAGTCAGTAGTCACTTATATGTTGCTGTTCTCTGCTCCTTTTCTGGGCTGGTCTGCCAGGAAGAAATGTCTGTACAGGTAGAATTCTATAAGGGATGCAGCCACTGGCTGAGGCAAGCTAAGCATCAGTCTTGAATGAAATATCCAAAGGGATCCATCTGATGCACACGTTCTTGGAGGTGTCCTCTATTGAAGGATATTATGAAATATCCTCCATGCCCCCAAGAAAAGATTAAGTGAAAATTCATATTATATAGTGCAAACTATATATGATTTAACTCTACTGTTAACTCAAGCATAATCATATGCAATAATTACACTGTGCAGTTCCATATTAATTATAATCCATCCTCATTAACAAATTAACCAAACCATTATGCGTAGCTGCGGTAGGGTGGAGGGGATGATTTCATTGATTTACTTTGCATTTTTCTTCTTTAGATTTTTTTTCCTCTTAAGCTGTGTTAGTCAGCTTTCCCTTGGTGTAACAAATACCTTAGGTAAATCAACTTTAAAAGAAGGAAAGGTTTATTGCAGCTCACTGTTTTGGAGTCTTCATTTCGTTGGGATGGTGGCATTGCTTTAGGTCTGTGGGAGGAAGATACTCACTTTCTGGTGGTTAGGGATCGAGAGAGGAATACAGGAAGTGGCTGAGGTCTCCATATCACCTTCAAGCCACTCTCCCCAGTGACTTGACTTTTTCCTACTATGTCTCCCTTCTAACGCTTCCAGCATCTCCCAATAACACCATCAGCTAGGTAGCCATCCTACAGCACTTGGTCCTTGAGGGACAGCTATTCAAACCGTGGCTTCTGCCTTAAGCTGTCCTTGGGTTGGGCTGGGATTCTGTAGTCCATGGATCAGGTTCCTTTACTCCCTGCATTCAGTTCTTCAAGGTTTTCTTTGTCTCTGCTGCTGATGCTGCTTAGGAAGGGTGCTTTCTCCGACTTCATTGGCTAAGTACAAACTGCCAGCGCTGCTTCATGTGGACTTTGTATTTCAATGAACCTAGTCTCCTGTTTCTCCCTGCCTCCTCCCCGCCTGCTGCCCCTGTATTCAGCAGAGTGCCCTATGCTGTGATAGGGTGAAGGTGTTTGAGCTCAATTCATTTTGGGGGAAAAGCTACTTCCAGATTGAGTCCAAGCTTAGAATAGGTTGCCTTTGGTAAAAAATATGGGGATCCATATGCTTCCTTGTAACACTGTTAAGCATCCTCCCTGCTTCAACTCGGGAATATTACTGTTAACTATTTCATGCATATTTGCATAGGGTAACAATATACTTAGCCTCAACATGGACCATTTGAGGGAGTTTAAAAGTAACCCATTCTGATTTTCACTAAAAGACATCACCTATGCTTTTTTAGGGTCTAGAACTCCCAATGAACTTTTGGGGAATGTAACGTGTTCTGTCATCTCAAGACCGTCTCTTGCTTAGTGGCATTTTGCTATATCTCTTTTTGCCCTTTTCTTCTATATAACTTTCCTGGCTAAGGCTGACCCTTGACTATGAGAAGGGTGTTGACTAGAAGAAGCAGAGTGAGTGGGAGGGACCAGGGAAGCTTGTCCAGGACACAGTGTATGCTGCAGGAAAGGCAGGCTGTACTTGTCCCTTGTGATATGGCTTGGTGGCTTATTCAACAGAACTGGTGACTCCCATGTGTCAGCTTGAAACAGCCTCTTGTGGATCACTGAATCCAATGGGTAGAGTACACAAGACATTTCAGTGAAGAGCTCTGCATGGGAACCTGACAGTCTCAAGTCTGGCAGTTAGGGATCTTTGACTGTGAAGATACAATGAGGATGGAGGGCTCGTCACATTCAGGGCTAACTTTCAAGGCTAAGGGACCATCAGTCCTCAAAAAGGGGTGGTATCATGGGACTGGAGAAAGGGATAGATTGATTTTAAGGTCATGTCCAATGTGGTTCACTGATTTGGAAATGATACTTGTTATCAGATCCATCTGGGTACATACTGGATGGGAAATTTGAAACAAACAAACAAAAAATGAGATCAGGAGTTTGGTAAATACTAAATGGGAGGAAGGGCATGAGTCAAGACAGCCCATGCTGAGCACAGCGTAGAGCAGAGAGGCTAGATGGAGGACCAGTTGCACAGCAAGTCTGACCTGAGTTGATGGCACAGGGTCAAGTATAGGTGGGCTAGGATACTTGGCCGTTGAACTCCATCCTCCTCTGGAATGGTTAACGATGAAACCTCTGTGAAGTGGGTAAGCATAGAAGCTAGATTAGTCTGGAACCCTTTTTGATTTTGGTTATGGACACAGCCCCTCTTATAATAGTGCACCTTGCAGCCTAGTCCCTTCACCTGCACACACTAAACACACACATCCCTCTCCAAACGATGTACCTAGCAACCTCAGAACACCTTCCCGTATTAGGCCACACGTACTCCCATCTCTTAACAACAATATAGACCTCTCCATATGTAGTAATGATCAAATGTAGAGAGTTGCAATTAAGTGTATTCTCAGTGTATTCAGAGTGAAGGCTGGAAGGGCCCAGCTAGCCTAAACTGGTTTTGGGTGCATGCATAGTAAGACAAATTGTGTTCTCCAAGTGAATTTTTAGGGGAAAACTCTTATTTACCATTTTGTATGCTTATCTAAAAAAGGTACGCATGTGATTAAAATAAGATGCCTTAAGGAAGGGACATGAGCAAGAGAAAAATGAATGTATAACTTAATCTATCAATTAAAGTAGAAAACCACCCAGACTACATCCCTTAGTAATCATCCCCTCCTTCCTTTAGACCTATAAAAGGAGACTCAGGCTGTAGTCTGGGACCGTTGAGTACCGTCACCCATGTGGTCTGCTGTCAGTCCTGACAACGTATCCCCTATAATCTGTATCAGTACTTTGCTCTAAATAAAGTTACCTTGCTTCTTTGGTAATTCTGCATGAGCCTTTATTTTCAGTTCTTTGGATAAGAGACTAAGAACCTGAAAATACCTGACTCCAAACCTGACCACGTGTAACACTGGTATTGGAGTGGGGTAGGCAGAACTGCAGCTCAGGGCTGGGTGTGCACCTAGGGCAAGCCTCTGCCATCCTGACTCCTAGGTGTGGTTAGGTCAGGAGAAGAATCTAAACAGGGTTGAGGAGCTGTGGAGGAGAGACATTGAGAGGCCGGCAACTGGCTGTGCGGGCAGTGAAGTCTGGGGTGAGCCTCTTAGGCACATAGCTTCCCAACTCCAACTTCAGTGACATCATGTTGACACGCTGCTAACTTGAACTCAGTCACAGTCGAGAGTATTTAAAAAAAAATTTATTATTTTTATTTTAATTGCATGAGTATTGCTGCATGTATTTAAGTGTGTCTGTGTTATGTAGTACCTGCAGCGGTTAGAAAAGCACACCAGATCCTCTGGGAACTGGAGTTAAAGATGGTTGTTAGCCACCATGTGGGCGTTGGGAACCAAACCCAGGTCCTCTGCAAGAGCAGCCAGTGCTCTTAACCACTGAGCCGTCTCTCCAGCTTCAACTGTCCTGTGTATTTACATCACAGAAATTTGCAAATGCTACGAATCAGGGTCTTTCCCTTTGGAATTGGAGTCAAACATTTACCACCTTTTACATGTTTATTTTCATGCCTGGAAGTGATAGAAGTGGTAGCTATATGGAATGCTGGTTGTGCTTTACTGAGTGGGATTAGCAGGGACAGCTGCATGAACCAGAGCCCCTGGGGCGGGGAGCAGAGGGCCTGGCACCAGAGGGAGCTGCCCAGTGTCACTGGAGGTGTGCTAATGAAGGCCGCTGAAAGAAACCGTCAACAGCCTCACTTTCAGCCTTTGGCCCTCTGCCTTGCTCTGGTTGGGTCACACTGACAGACAGTGAAAAGAGATACAGAACTGTTGAAAAACAAATTGGCACTGTGTACGATGAACTAAAATTAATGCCCTTCAACCCAGTAACTCTGCCTCTGGGGAGAGTCCTGAGCCCTGAAGCTGAACATTTCCACTTCTCATCAACCTACCAGGCAAGGCAGATGTGGGTACAGTGTCGCGTCTCAGTGGGAAAGAGTTGAAATGACTCTAAATGTAAACTATGACAGAATGGTCAAGGAATCTGGAACTTACCTTCTTAACAGGTTATTATGAAGCAACGTAAAGGATAGTAGAGAAGTTTATGAAGAATGTAGAAATGGTCATAAGAATTCTAAGTCAAGGGCTGGAGAGATGGCTCAGTGGTTAAGAGCACTGGTTGCTCTTGCAGAGGACCTGGGTTTGGTTTCCAGCACCTACATGGCAGATAACAACCATCTGTGACTCCAGTTCCAGGGGCTCTGACACCCTCTTCTGGCCTCCTTGGGCATTTCATAACATAGGTGAAAATATACATGCTGGCAAAACACTCATACAAATAAATGAATAAAAATTATAAAAAATTGAAGAGCAGCATCTTTCTTGTTTGGAGCAATTCCCCATCCCACCCCGTGCGACATCCCACCCCGTGCAACGTGTGAGACCCTCGGGTGCCCTCAGCTTCCCCCACAGCCAGTGCCGAGGTTCTGCTCTGTTCTGGTTTAACCTGTGGCACCGTGCTTCACCTGGAGCCCTTCACCCTCCAGCACTATTACAATCCTCCTGCATTAGCGTTCTGTGGAACAGTTTGGGAAATGGTGATGCAGCGAATGGTTTTCAGGTTAAAACATCCATCAGACTATGGAGAAAGGACCTGAAGAAAAGTGACCAGATGTGAGCAGGAGCCGTAAGACTGTAAAAGAGTTTCTAAAGCATGATTTTTCTTATTTGTGCATTTTCAAGAAGCTGTTCGATATTCGTATATTAGTTTATTAAAGAATTTTACAAATGGGGCTGGAAAGATGGCTCAGCGGTTGAGAGCACTGGTTGTTCTTTCAGAAGACTCAGGTTCGAATCCCAGCACCCACATGGCAGCTAACAACTGTCCCTAACTCTAGTCCCAGGGGATCTGACAGCCTCTTCTGTCCCTCTGCGGGCATTGCATGACACGGGTGCACTTACCTACATGCAGGCAATACATGCATACACATAAAATAAATAAATAAAATTTTAAAAAAGAATTTTACAAAGATCCCAGTCTAAGCAAGTTTCTAAGTTCAGACTGTGTGTGTTTTCTTTTTTAAATTAACGTTCACAGTTAGCAAAGTGATGGGTTTTATTACGGACCTCATGTTGTATTTCGTTTGTATTCACTCCCTCTGCCCAGAGTGGATGTTTTCTACCAGCAGGGAAAACGTCCACAGCATTCGGTAGGATATGTGGTAAGTGAGGAGTGCGACGGCTGGTAACTCTCACAGTATGACGACAATTTCAGGGTGTGAACATGAACTTGGGAGCACAAAAGAGTCTCTTCATACTGCTTCTTTCTCACAGCAGATTCTCGCTTGCCACTTTTTGCGTGTGCCGCGTGTGGCTATCGGTCATGAAACTGCAAAGGGGACCGTGAGAAGGGAAAAGAGGTTCTACAGAGGGGAGGAATGTAATCGAATGCCTGGGACTGGGGGTGGACGTGTGCAGGAGGGGAAGTGGTGGGTGGGGCAGGAGGCGGGGAGGGAGAAAGTCCTAATGAACCCTATTACTTTGTATGCTAATTCAAACCAAAGTAGTGGATATCTACGGACTAGTTACAGGTGTGCCAGGCCCTGGTCCTCCGGCACACACAGTAGCTGACCTAATCCTCAGGGCGGCTCTACAGGCAGGCCCTCTGCTTGCCTGACCCAGGGCTGAGTGAAGGAGCCCTGGAGCTCAGGTGACTTGTCTTTGGTCTCAGAGCCAGGACTCCTTGACACGTGCCCAGTGCTGTGTCCAGATGAGGGAGCCTTCTACCGAGATGGCGACAGGCTCTCACAACCCCTGGTTTGCCTGGGACACAGAGCTCTTCCTGTCAGTGAGCACCCTCTCCACTTAGGCTGGAGCCAAATAGGCTTTTCTGTCACTGTGGCCAGATCCTCCTCTGTGGAGAAAGGCAAGAAAGGTTCAGACAGGAGGAGGGCGGGGACATCCCACTTTCCCCCTCACAGGTGCAGGAGGTAGCCCCGCACCTCCAGCTTTTTATGTACTTTGGTGACGCCCTACAGTCTTCTTCAAATACATCTTTCTCTTATTTTTTTTGCTCTTCTTTTCTTCATTTATTTTTCAAATTTTCCTTTAAAAAGGGGCTTGAAAATAATTTTTAAAACTCTTTTTATTATATTTATTTCCGTGTGTGTCACAGTATGAGTGTGGAGATCAGAGGAGAACTTGTAGAAGTCGGTCCTCTTCTTCCAGCATGTGGGTCCTAGGGATTGAACTAAGGTCCTTAGGTTTGGTGGCAAGTGCCTTTACTTGCTGAATCATCCTGCTGGCCCCAAGAGGGGCTTTCATGATTGAGTGTGGGATAGATTTCAAGATATATTTTTAAATTTTATTTATTTATTTGTATTTTATGTGTATATGTGTTTTGCCTGCATATATGTAATAGCAAAGCCTGCAAAGGCCAGACAAGGGCATTGGGTCCTCTGGAACTGGAGTTACTGAGGGTTGCTAGCCACCATGTGGGTGCTGGAAACCAAACCTGGTCCTCTGGAAGGGCAGACAGTGCTTTTACTGCTGATCCATCTCTCCAGCCCTGACTTTCTAGATATATTTGGATCAGATCGTGCTCTAGATGGGCTGTGTCCTAACTGCAATACAAGCTGTTTTCGTTATGTTTCCTGTCAGTGACAGAGACACCTGAGAGTCCAACTTAAGGAGAAATGTTCATTCTGTCTCACTGCTTCAGAGAGCTGGCTGAGCTGCTAGGCCTTTGCACCTGGGCAGAACATAACTGTGTCAGAAGCATGTGGTCAAAGGACGTGGTAGTTGACTTGTGACTCAAAGGCAGCAGAGATGGGTAACACAGGAAGAAGCTAGGGGAGACATAACCCCTGTGGTCTACCTCCTCCAATTAGGCCCCCCTCCCACCTTCTACCACTTCCCCAAGATGCCATCATATATGAGTCCCCTAAGGAATTAGGTTGATTAGGTCAGGGCCCTGTAGATAAAAATCATCCCTGGAAACACCCTACAGGCACACCTAAGATTTTCTGGAGCTTTGATTAAATAATTCAGAGTCCATGATCCTCAGATAGTTTTGAAAAATAACCACTAGCAGGGCAGCTGCAGTATGGTGTAAAGAAATTGTGTGCTATTCATTGCTATCAGGAACAGTAATAACAATCATGATGATGATGAAGATGCTGATGATGAGGCAGCAACTTCAGCTCAGTCGTCTCCAGGGGGGCAAAGACTCCGGTTTCCATGTTCTGTTGGAGGAAGGTGTGTGACCTGCAGTTTGGCCTCAGATCCCTCAAGCCACAGGGTCTCGGAGAGACCAGTCAGGACGGCTAGCAGGCAGACTTCAGATTCTCACAGGCGCATGAAGTCATTTCCAGTCCCTTTGGTCTGGACTGAAAACAAAGTGAGGGCCCTGAGTTCTCCTATAAACGGTAATGATAACACAATTATCATGCAAAACAAAAATTAAGTTTAATGGTGCAAAGCCAGTGTGTGCTGGGGAGGTAATTCATATTAATTATGTTTGGATTAAAAGCTTATTTCTTTTGTTAGCATCTGCAAGTAGAAACTTAGCTGTTAAAAAATCTGCATATAATTATGGCCTCTTATGGAGGAGCAGTGTTGAACTTAATGGGGCATCCCTGCTCTCTTCAAGCTCCCAGAGAATGGTAATATTTCATATTTTATGAAACACAGAAGAAATAAATTACAGGTTTAATGATAAGAACTACTTGGGCTCATAATGAAATCTGATTGGCCAGTTAATCCACCGAGACCCTCAGATGTGAACCATCCAAAAGGGGTAAAAATGATGAAAAATGAAATTAAATGGGAAACCCTCACCCGAAGCCTCTTTTGTGAAGGCTGAGGAAGTGGAGCAGGGAGAAGCCCTGGGGGTGAAGAGGAAACCTTCTTCCCAGGTTTGGGAAGATGGGGTGTGCTAAGTGGAGTGATTTCCCACCCTCCCAAGGTTTCCTGTTGAAATGAAGCCAGGGATTGCTACCCAAAGGGAGGGTGGGAAGGGAGCTTGGGAGGAAGGAACCAGTAAGGAAGGAGAGAAAGGGGGGCATTTCTCCAGGTGAGAAAACTCTCAGGATCCCAGCAGAAGGGGGTTACCTGCAGCCAGAAAGACAAAGGCAGAGTGGGAGCTAAGTGGGCCCCCTGGGGCTGGGCTCAGCGTATTTTTTCACAAACAAGGAAATATTTTGCAGGAGAGGACGGTAAAGGCCTCCTCTGGTTTCGAGTGCACAGGGAGCATCTAGATGTGGTCTCCTGGGGACTCAGCAGAGGTGCCCCTGCAGTGCTAGTGTGGTCTCCCCCTGGCGGTCTCGGTCTCCACAGGACTCCTGGAAGAGGCCAGCCTCAGGTACAGAACTGGAAGGTTCTCCATATCCCTTTCAGAGGCAGCAGGGGCCTCTCACAGAGTCTGGGCTTGGAATTGGATAGGCCTGGGCTCCATTCCTCCTCTGACATTTATCCATCTGATCACTTTAGGGTTTCTCTCTTCCCAGGTCCGCTTCCTCATCTGCACACTGGGTTGGTTGTAAAACTTAAATGGGAATAATGTATAAGAATTAAAGTTGTCCGGGGCTTCAGAAAATGATAATTATGACCATCAATATTCCTAAAGCAGGAGAAAAGCTTACTGCCCCTGTGCATCAGCAACGCGTCCGTGACCCCATAGGGGAAAATCAAAGAAAGAGCTTTCTAGGAACTCAAGTCAGGCATGGGGGTACTAGGGAAGCAAAGGTGGGCAAAGCATCACAATTTTGAGGCCATTCTGGGCTACAATAGTGAGAAGCTGTATTAAAAACACAAACAATTAAACAATTCAAATCTTCAGGTGCCCCGCTCCAACCACAGCTTTTCCTGGATCCCATACATTCAGAAAGTCTGTGAAAGACTGCTCTGACAGGTAGACAGCAGGTGAGTAGGCTTCCTCCACACTTGGCTCCCAGGTTGCGGCTTATCACCAAGCTCATGGCTGATGCTGGGCTGCTTAACTTTGTGGAACAAGCGGGGATGGCACAGTGGAGCCGGTACTCAGGGGCTACCTCCTACCCAATACACAGCAGGGGGTTGGTTACTCAGGGGCTACCTCCTACCCAGTACATAGCAGGGTAGTACTCAGGGGCTACCTTCTACCCAATGCACAGCAGGGGGGTACTCAGGGGCTACCTCCTACCCAATGCACAGCAGGGGGGTACTCAGGGGCTACCTCCTACCCAGTACATAGCAGGGGAGTACTCAGGGGCTACCTCCTATCCAATACACAGCAGGGGGTTACTCAGGGGCTACCTCCTACCCAGTACATAGCAGGGGAGTACTCAGGGGCTACCTTCTTCCCAATGCACAGCAGGGGGGTACTCAGGGGCTACCTCCTACCCAATGCATAATGACAAGATCACATACAGAGAACCAAGATAAAATTTACATGACTGGGAGAAGCTGGAAAACTAGGTGGCAGGTGGGAGTATTGAACAGAAAAGCTGCTGAGGGAATTGGAAAAACCACTTGTTGGAGACGATAATGGATAGGGCAGCTCTAGGCTTAGGATGCAGCTCTTCTGCCCTGATGCAGCACTGGGATCTAAGAACCTCAAAAAGTTCTGAAGGCCCATGGGCTTCTGGGAAACTCTGACAGCCTCTATGTTCCAGGTTCCGGGTACTACTCTTGTACTGGGTTTTCTTGGAATGAGTTCCTTTGTCTCCTATGGCTGGGAGGCCACAGCATATCCCTTCTGAACGGAGTAAATCTAAACTGGGAGTCTTGTGCATTACCTGGCACTGATCCACCATGCCACACCTGGGAAGCAGATGCAGCCCATAAGTAGTGCCCAGTGCAGGCTCTGCTGCATGTGGCTACTCCATACATGATAGCTGTCCCTTTACCTTAAGTACCTTGCTCAGAGTCCTGTAATGCCAGTGGCTTCCAGAGTTTGAGTACCTGATGGGTCAAAAGGACAAGCCTGTGCTTTTATGACCGAGGTTTATCGTGTCTGGTTCGCACCAATACCTCTGCAGCAGGGTATATCTTCCCTCTTAGCTGTGAGGAAAGGAAGGTTAGCCGATGATTGATCTGATCAGGCAATGAGGGTATCTACCTTCCAATTTGGAATTCTTCCCAGCTTACCACACGGTCTTCAGGAGTAGGGACTACAGTTTTCTGTTAGTTTTCAATGCAGATAACTCACCAACGGTTACATGTCTATCTACCAAAAGGCCTTTGATGCCCTTTTATAATTTTTTTCCTCCCACGTTGTCTGTTGTCTTCCTTGCTAAACTCCAGCTAACATCAGTCTGTGGGACATCAGCGCTCACAGACCAGGGCCTTTGTCCTGCTTTCTCACAAGGCTCCAGCTCTCAAGAAAGCAGCCCCAGCACCCTCCTCAGCTGCCCGTCCCAGTGCTGTGCTTTCTTTCCTTGGCGCACTTCCCCAAGCTGAGATTCCCTTATTTTTTTTAAGCATATAAACTCAAGGAGGCAAGGACTGTGCCTACTCCCCCATCCTCTGCCTTCCTGCGCCTCCGCTTTCCTTTTCGGAGACAGGGTCTTGCTATGTAGTCCAGCCTGGGTGCAAAGGAGTGTATCTTCCCAACTGCCCTGCCCACAGTGTCGGAGAAACCCAGGGCATCTTTGCTGAATGAGTAAAAGAAGGAATGCAAACGATCTCCATTCCCACTTTCAATTGTGCGTCCCTGCTGCTCCCGGTGAATTTGGGTCTTTCTCACAGCTGGAGGCCCTCTGCATGCCTGGGGATGCTCACATGCTTGTGCGTGCGTGGCAGGAAGTCAGACGTGGACCAAAAACACGAGTTGCCACTGCTCTTCCTGCTGGCGTGCTGAGTTTCAGGGGCCCGGGAGAGTCTGGCAGCAATAAGAAGCAATTATCTGCTTGCCTGTGGCACCACGGCGCTATTTAGTTATGGTCCAGGTGTTGGGAGGCCTCTGTTTCTGAAAGCTGAGCTCTGAGCCTGAGCGGGGAGGAGGAGGCCGACGGCAGCGCTGGAGGGTGGTAACACCAACCGTACCTTCCCTTGTTCTCGCCCACTTCCGCCCGCCCGAGGCAGGATAGCTTTCTTCTCGCTCACTTCTGTACGAGGGAGGATCATTTTCTCCTCGCCCAACGCTCCACTGTGCCTGGAGAGGAACCAGAGGTATGGAGATGATCCTTCAAGAAGTTGCCTTTACCTCCGGGCCTCCCACTAGGATAAACAATCACATTTCTGCTGTGATTAGACTTTTAGGGGCTGGATTTGAACCCTGGCTCTGGATTTCTTAGCCATAAGACCTTGGTCGAATCACCTGACTCCCATATGCTAAGCTCCCTCTAGGTAAAAAAATAGCCTGAGAATACAGCCACCTCGGACTTGGTTAGGGGAGTAAGTTAACTAGTGTTTGTTAAGTGCTTATTGTAGCGAGGGGCACATGACAAGTACTGCATTTATTCCTCACGTGGTCGGCATTACGTACTTTGCATAATACTCTTCAGTCGCGTCCCAGTAATTCTGGGCAATTTATTCCTTTTCCTTCTGTTTTCCCTTCCCCTTCTTTCCCGGTGTCTTTTCCCTCCCCTCTCTGCCTCTTTTTAGAAGATTTTTAAAAATGTCTTGAGAAATTTATACATAATTACTGTACGTACATCGTTTTTACCTCCCTCTTCTCCACCCCTTCTTTCCCTGTGACCCCCACTCCCTCTCGAATTCATGACCTCTTCCTCCTTAATTATCATTGTTACACATACACATATGACATGTAATGTGTATACACACACACAACCTACCTTATGTGCATGTCCTCAGGGCTGACCACCCAGAGCTGGATAACCTAACGGTACTCATCCCTGAAGGAAATGCGTTCTTTCCCTCTTACAGCCAGGGTTGAGACCTTGTGAAATTTTCCCTATACACACTGGCGCGGCAACTGCATGTCATATGCAGTCATACTGTTGAGATTTTATTAGCACGTCTTTCCTGCCATGGTACAAGGCACCATCAAACCATAGGCGTCATGGAGCTCTGGCTCTTAGAATGTTTCCACCTGCTCTTCTGCGATGCTCCCTGAGCCTTGGATGTAGGAGTTGCATTCTAGATCTATCAGTTGGGCCTAGGCGGGCCTGGAGAGATGGCTCAGCGGTTAAGAACACTGGTTGTTCTTGCAGAAGAGCCAGGTTCGAATGCCAGCACCCACATAGCAGCTAACAACTGTAACTCCTGTCCCAGGGGATCCGACAGCCTCTTCTGACCTTCATGGGCATTGCATGACACGGGTGCACTTACTTACACGTAGGCAATACACACATACACATAAAATAAAAAATACTAAATAAAAAAATATTTAATTGGGCCTAGGCACTCCTCAGTCACTAGTTCTCTGTGTTTTGACCAGTTGTGGATCTCTGGAATGGTTACTGCTGTAAAAAGAAGCTTCTTGGATGAGGGGTGAGAGCTATACTTATCTGTAGGTATAAGGATAAATATTTAGAATATAGTCAGCACTTAACACCAGTGTAGTAAAATGGCCGTGGTGGGTTCTTCTCTAGGATCTATAACCTGTCCAGGCAGGAGTAGTTGAGTAGGTTTATGGTACCAGGTATCAGTTTCCTCCTACTGAGTGGGCCTTAGACAGCAGATGGCCACCCCCAAGATAAAACCACTGCCGGTTGTTCATTGTTCATTGTTGTGGGTCAAGGCTTTCTGGCTGGGTAGAACCATTGATTGTTTCTCTCCCTCGGCAGCTTGCACAGTCTTTTGATATTATGAGAGCTGGTCTTCAGGGAGGAGGCCTCCAGGTCAGTTCCAGCCCGAGTTCTCTGATTTTCTTTCATCAGATCAAAGAGTCTATGGGAAGGGAACGGGTCGTCTTAAACACCTGGGCTCAGTAGGTCTCTTCTTTATGTAGTTCTCATAACAAATACATAACACGAATAGAATTATTCCCATTTTGCAGAGTTGGAACATCACCTTTCCAGTGGACTACTTCCCGGCCCCAAGGTCATCCCTTTCTACAAGGTTCCCCTGGTGTCACTTCTGTGACTTCTGAGGACAGCAATCATATTGGATTAAAATGTACCTGTATGACCTAATTTAGTCTTAATTACCTCTCTAAAGGTCTCTTCTCTAAATACAGTCATTACGGTGGATTAGAGTCAAGGCTTCAGCATACGAATTTAGACAATATATTCTCTTTGATTTTATTTCTTTAGTATCATGACCTCTCCTAAAGAACTGCATGAGTGGAATTTGTTTTTAAAATATTTTATTATTTTTATTTTATGTGTTTTCGTTTATTGCCTGCATGTAGGTACGTGCACATGTAGGTAGGTAGTATCATGCAATGCCCAAGGAGGTCAGAAGAGGGCAGCAGATCCCCTGGAACTGGAGTTATACGCAGTTGTTAGCTACCATGTGGGTGCTGGGAATTGAACCCTGGTCTTTTGCAAGAGCAGCCTGTACTTGTAACAGCTGAGCCATCTCTCCAGCCCCAGAATAGAATTTTTTCTTTTTTGTTTTTTAAAAAAACCATTATTTTATTAATATTTTATGTGTATGAGTGTATCGCCTGCATGTGTGCAAGTGCACCCATGTCGTGCAATGACTCAGGAGCTCAGAAGAGGGTGTTGGATCCCCTGGAACCATAGTTACAGATGGTTGTTAGCCACCATGTGGGTGCTGGGAATTGAACTCAGGTCCTCTGCAAGAGCACTGTTCTTAACTGCTGAGCCACCTCTCCAGCCCCTAGAATATATTTTTAAGTGAAAAGTGCTAAACTAATTTCTGATTTTAAAAATGCTGAGACTTTAATGAGCAATTTTGAAGTAACCCCAAGATTTTCCTGGGGTTGCTACAGAATCCTGGCTGAGAAACTGATTTTTGGATAGTTAGGATAGTTAGGATAGAAACACACACTCAACACAGCTGTTAGGGGAGATAGAGTTGCAACTGTTGAGTGCTTAATATTTGCCAAGTTAAGTATATTTCCCAAGAGAATAACAAATTCATTAATTCTCTTGTTAGATATATTCTCTAAGGTCAGACAATTCTTAAACAATATCATTAGGATTTGAACCTGGATGCTTGCTCTGTCTTCTTAGTCTAGCTGTCATCCACATTAGGCTGCAGTGTGGTCAGTGTGCCTAACATGCAGCTGAGTCTATGTAACTAACATTCCTATGCCTGTTATCCTAGTGTATCATCTACTGTCATAAGTGTAGAAGAAAAGTTTTAAGATGTCACTCATGATTTGGGGAAGGAGATGGAATTATATCCTGTTGTCCAGTTCCACAGAAAATATCTTATCTCCACATCTACAGGGTTGTTTTGATTAGGGCTCAGACATACAATGTGACCTGGGTAAACCTAGTCCACTTCAAGTACTTTAAAAACTGAAAGCTGGAGATAGAAAGTCTTTCTTTTCTTCTAGGGGAAAGGATATGGATAGTGGGTGGGCAGAACTCTTGGGATGTGGGCCCTGGTCTCCTGGAGGCCATGCACCCTAGCAAGTAGCAAACACAATTTACAGTATAGGATGACACCAACACACAAAGGAGCAGAGGCACTCACTAGGTGTGGCGGCGCATGCCTTTGATCCCAGGACTTGGGAGGCAGAAGCAGGCAGATCTCTATGAGTTCAAGGCCAGCCCGGTCTACATACTGAGACTTTCTCTCAAAAACAATGACAACCCCAACACCAGCTGCAACAACACAGGCATGAGATGCAGAAAGAAAATCCCTGAGTCTAGCCACTGTCAAGGTCAAGTTCCACCTTTCCGCGGTTGGTTTTGTTGGTCTAGTGTGGGTTTTCCCACATGCAACTGGAAGCCCTTACGGAAATGCTGATCTCTGAGCAGATCCATGTGATGGGTAGCTGGGTGTGGTGTTAAGAATGTGGGATATGTAATCAAGTGGTCAGGTATGAGTTTGGTTTTGATATTTTATCAACTGTGTAATTTTGAGGGAGACAATATGTGATAATTTTAGTTTATTTAGTTGTAAATTGAAGATAAGGATAATACATGTTCTGCCTACAACCTGGAATTCTTATGAGAATAAATTGAGGTAAAGTATGTGAAGGAAAGAATGTAGAATTTTAAGCATGAGTTCAGTAAATAATGACCCTGCCCTGAGAGAGCAGGCCTAGTCACATGGAGAACCTTCTGCCACAGAAGATGAGTACTTAAGAAAAAAATCCCAGATGTTTCTAAAAAAGCCATAAAAATGAAAGATGATCAAGCTAGTTCTGCATAAAAGGCAGCAGATTCTCCAGGACAGGTCTTTAAAACAAACACAGTGTATTTTATCATTGAAAAGATTAAAGAAGGCATTCTACCCATGAAGTACGGACAAGAAGTTATACAACAAGAACATATTATTTTACAGAGGATTGATGGGGAGCTGAGACATAAACAGCATGGTTGCTGAGGGCACAGCAGAGGCGACCAAGTACTTTCTAACGGGTGCTAGCTGCAGGAGGCTTGATGGAGAGGCTAAAGAGGATGTGGTTTCTGGACTCACCCACTTAACCAACAAGGGAGAAAGGCAGTTCTAAAACAACCACTCCAACAGTTTTTAAAACTGAATGTGATATCCCAAGGGCTTGAAAGGAATGGGGCTGGGACTTTACCTGATTGGGGATCTCAGGCACGGCTTTCCCAGGGACTGTCCATAAGAGCTCAAGAATGAACCAGGTGAAAATAGAGAGAGAGATTTCCAGGAAGGCCATTTTAGGTGGGCTGGGAGAGGAGGCAGAGAGTCAGAGACGCTGCAATTGGCAAAGCGTAGAGGGAGAACAGATCATGCCAATGAGAAGTATTTTATATTGGATTTTAAGAAAACTTTAGTTTGGAAGGTAGAAAATTTTCTTCTTGTGAAAGAGCTTAACAATTCTACTCTAATTACCCAGGATTTTAGATTTCCTTCCTTCCTTCCGCCCTCCCTCCCTCCCTCCCTCCCTCCTTTCTTCCTTCCTTTCTTGAGCAAATGCAGACTTCAAGTTTGAGATGGAAGTTTATTATCACAGCATTTTGCTGAGCACAAGAGGAAATGAAACCTCCCCTAGGAATCAAGTGACAGTAAAAATGGAGAGACTGGGTAAGTGGGGCTGGCAGCCGAAAACCAAGCCAGGGCAGCCGGAGTTAACCAAGGTGAGCCATGTACACCCTGGAGTTCCCCAGAGCCTGGGTGGTGGGAGGGGAGGATAAGCCACCTGAGAGAGAAGTAGTGCAGGGGAGGGAGGGACTGAGGTGGGGCGGGGAAGCCGTTCCTGGGCAAAGTCTAGTCTGCTATCCTTGTTCTTCTCAGGTGCTGCTAAACTTCTGTCCTACTTCTTGGATTTCCACAGACTTCCTTTTAAGGTTCGTCTTGTATTTTTACAACTAGCCCCCTTCTAACCTCCTGAGAAAAGAAACTAAATAGAACAGCGGCTTCATACCTAAAGATTATCTTATTCGCAATGAGCTTGTGACGTCCATGTGTAGAATAGTGTTTTCTAAAGGAGTCTGGAAGCTGTGGCCTGATGGCAGTGATAGGACCAGGAGGAAGCTTTGCCTGGGCTGATAAAGGGTTATCACCACACCCCTAAGGAGGAGAGCTGACATCTGACACAGCCTTTGCTGTCTAGTATATATCAATTTGTTTGGAGCTCCGTGTTCCAGTACTGTCTGGTTTTTGCTATCAAATACAAATTTTGTCTTTATCAATAGTCTCTGAATATCTTCATGACACCAAAATAAATTCAAAATATTGATACAGGAAAGCATTTCCTAAGTGGCATTCCTTGAAAGATAATTGTTGCTAGATACATAACCACACGTCATGGCTAGATGGTTAAAAAACGAAAAAACTGTTCAAGAGTCAAAACGCACATGAATGTTGATGTTCCTATGCGATCTGCTCTGAGAGACCCTTCACTGAAGGAGGTGAACTTCATTTAACCTAGACTCCCAAAGGCTTTAAACCATGATACTCTTTCATCAGCATCTACTGAAACGCTGCTGTACACAAATAATATGAGGAATGGAGTTTAGGAAATGCCATTTCTGGTCTACAAATGTACATGCTGGGTGTGGTATGGTAAAGCCATGTGGTCACAGGAGGAAATGGGAATGGGGCTGGAGAGAAGGAGCTGTTGCACTCAGAGCTGCTGAGATGAGGTCACTACCTGCCTTGCAGGGCCACAGGGGAAGCACCAGGATTTGGTGAGGTGGCAGAGGACAGGAATAAGGGGAAACCAGAGCTAGGCTCTTTTGACGGTTCCTTGGAGAAGACATGTATTTCCTCTCCTCTGCATTTTGACTCTCCTGCTACTCAGGGAAGCTAACTGCCAGAGGGATATGGGAAATGCAGATCGTGGACTTCCATTATGAGAGAGGGAAGTTGTGAAGCCTCGCTTAACAAAGCTCAGTTTTTGTTTGGAGCAGTTTCATGAATGGCTATGTGAGGACTACTTATTATTATGGGGTGATTATTCAAGTATTAATGGACCTGCCAATCACTGAAAGACCTATACTTTCTCTAAATTAATTAGTACTTTGACTAATCAGTGTGATTATTTAAGACTAAAGTACCCTAAACAAAAACACATATAAATTTTCTTGAATTACTTAAATGAAAGAAAAATGTATGTGACCCAGAAGTTACTAGCAATAAGACTTATTTTAGGGGCAGGGATAAAAACCCATACAAGCACACTTGCAAACGACTTAAGTGTTTAATAATAGGTAATGAGCTAAGAGAATTTTAGCAGACTATTTAGACTATTGTGTAATTATTACAAATAATAAATGTTCGTACTTTGCTGCAAAACCATTCTCTTGAACAAGCACCTGCTAAGTGCCAGGCATTGTAACTAATGATAGACTTAAAAGGATGAAGGATCCTTATGGTCTATAATCCCCTGGAGGAGGTCGCTTTATAAACATGAGAAAGAGTTTACAAATTACATAAGAAATTATAATAGCAAATTTTTATGTATACAAATTTTCAGTAATGAAAGTGTTACATGTGTAATAAAAGTAGTAAATTCTTGTAGTACAGATTTTACAACTATGCAAACTATATATAATTACTGGAAGAGAACATGAAAATAGTTGTATTAGGGTAATCTTACTGTGATATTTAGCTTTATGTCAACTTGGTCAGGCTATGGTACCTAGTAATTTAGTTAAACACTAACCGAGGTGTTGCTGCAGCAGTGTTTTGTAGATGTGGATAATACCTATACTCACTTGACCTTACGTAAAAGAAATTATACTCAGTAATGTGTGTGGACCATAAAACTAGAAGGCTAGAAGAACAAAAACTGAGGTTCTGACCCAAATGTAGCAACAACTCTGAATATCAGGCCTGCTGGGTTTGGGTATACCAGCTGCCTTCCCCAGTTGTGTGAGATACATGTTTCCACACCTCTCAGTGGCTCTGTTTCTTTGAGCACTCTGATACTTCAACTCCTACAGTTCGGATCTGAAAGTGCTCTGAAAGGCCCATGTATCCCGGAATGGGCCCATGTATCCCGGAATGGGTACAGCTGGTGGGGGTAGGGGATAGAGACTTTCATAGGTGGGGTCTAGTAGAGATTAGACCACTAGGGACATGTTCCTGTGATGGGGGACCCCAGACTCTACCCCCCCCCCCGCAGCATCATGATGGCCGTGACATACAGAAGAGATTACACTGTACTCTCCCCTCTCTTCTCTGCTGTGATGCCCTATGTCACTTCAGGCCGAAGCAATGGAGCCAAGCAGGACCTGAGAGTGTGAGCCCAAACAAGTCCTTCAGAGATGAAAACGGTCAACACAGATGGAACACTGACTCACATAGCAACTGCCTTTTCTCATTCAGTCTAGCTCTGGGTTAATCACATACAATTTCCTTGCAGGCTCGTTGGCCCTTTCTGTGATGAGTCTTCTCTCAGTGTCCTTACTCAGCCCTCAGACACCACCCATTGGCCAAGTGCTGCATGAAGACTGTAAGGCAGAATCTCGTGGCACAAGCTTGTATGTTGTTTCTTTACCCTGAAAACTGGTTCTGAGCAAGGCCAGCGGCTACACTCAGTCTCAAGGCCCATGTACACCTAGACTCCATCACCTTTGGTTGGATCTCAGAGAGCTGTGCTCCCTTCAAGGGACAGCTGCACACCACAGCACAGGGCAGTTTGACAAAGACCGCATAGGAGCCCCAGGAGCCCTGGCACTATATCACCTTTGCCAAGCCCTCCACTATCTAAAGGGAATTGGTGCATGAGGCCTTACTCACCGTTCTGCAGGTCAAAGCACTGTCTGTGTTTCTTGCTAGTAGCCCTGGCAAGTGAGTGTTGACTTAGGGGACAGAGTATTGGACTGCAACCTCAGCTCAGCCATTTTCTGGGTGTGTGACTATAGGCAACACACTTCAATGTTCTGACTCAGTTTCCTCAGCTGTAAAATGGCAATGGATAGTCACCTGAACTTGTAAGTCTGTGGTGAAGATATCCAAGACATTATGTAAAGTTTCTAGTATACAGTAGGGAATTCCACGAATAGTAATCACCATTACTGTAATCATCATTTGACACAACAAATGGAGACTCTAATGTGACCTCCCAGGCATGACTTGAGGATGCACAAATGAAGCTTGCAAAGGGCACTGAGCTCTAAGGAGAAGCAGATTTTTGTCATCATTTAATATTGCTACTATGTCAGTAAGAATAACATATTAGTCAACTCTACAAATCACTACAGGTATTTTTATCACCACAGAGGAAATCTGAATATCCAGCTAGTTCCACGCTGTTTCCAGAAGGTATGGGAGTAGTAAATAGGCTCTGTCCCTGCCTGTCCGTTCACCTCAACAGCTCATTCATAAGGTGGGTTGGTGGGCAGGTACCTATTTTACATCCACATTCTTCTAGACCCAAGAACTCAATCCTAGTCAGCTTCCACATGTCTTATGCGGATTATCCACTTGCTGAGGCATCTGCCAAGGAAGTTTTAATCTCCATCAAGCTTTCCCCTAGCATCTCCCTCTCCCCTCCCTCCACAGCCCTCATTCAGCTGATGTGTGCTTAGGAAATGCAAACTAATTTTAAAATTCACTGGAGCAAAACATGATTAGAATGGTTAAGTCTGCTGCCAAAAATAAAATCAGCTAATGCATTCCATATATTTAGATTTCCAAAATTAAGTTGAAATCATGCTTAGTTCATCCAAATTTTGGTTTGATACACATCACCCCAGATCAACTGCTAGTTGACCTTACATTTTCTGGCAGGCATAAATTTTATCCTCTTGTAAACGGAATCACCTTTCCCAGGGCAACATTTTTGCTTTCTCATCCTGTTGAACATGTGGTCACACACACTGATCACCATGGAGGAGAAGAAACTCCCCAGTGTTGGGGAGAAACACGAAACAGAAGACATATCTGGCTCTATCTAAACTGTTCTTATGTCCCTCTATATAGCCTTGCTAGATGGTAGCAGTCCATCTGGGGAAAGATGTCTTGTGTGTTGGCATTGACAAGATACCAGTACGTCTCAGAAGCCATGTCACTGCCTTCCAGGAGCTCACAGTCTCTTAGGGGAGACAAGATTAGCACTGCAACATAACACAGATTACAAAATACAATTAATTGCTGAATGTTGTTGCATGGATTATTAAGAGAAACTCCAGGGAAGATCATTAATGAAGGCTGGAACAGTTTTTATGAGACACCTGAGTATGCTATGGGGAAGGGGGAGCATTTCGGGTGAAGGAACCAACTTCAGTGAATTGAGACCGTAGACTTGTTCTAGGCATGGTTGTGGGGTGGCATGGTTGGGTGGAATAGTAGTCCTGTGCTAGAGACGTGTAGGAAATTGAAATTCTTGAAGAGTGAATTTAAGAAACAGAAAATGAGGTCTGCTTTAAGAACGAAGGGGCTGCAGAGAGGGCTCAGTGGTCAAGAGTGCCTGCTGTTCATGCAGACCTGAATTTGGTTCCAAGCACACACCTCAGGCATCTCATAACCTTCTGTAACTCCAGCTCCAGGGGATCCAATGACCTCTGCTGACCTCTGCAGGCACCTGCATTCCTCCACATACCCACACACAGACACATGAATAAAGACTAAATCTTAAGGGGAAAAAGGAACAAAGGCAGTTTGTTTTAAAGGTTCAGGGTGTGTCATAGGACTCAGAAACGGGTGTGGAAAATTGCTTCAGGGTCCAGGAAGTCCTTACTGAAGCTTTCATCTTTTCTCTTCTCTCTATATCTGCCTTTGCATCATGTTTTTATTTGTTTGGTTTGTTTTTTATTCTTATGACAGATTGCAGCTGTCTCCATGGTCTTGAATTCTTTCATTTTCTTTCCTGACCATTTTTTTCTCTCTCAATTCTGTATTGCTCATAGAGTGAGAACCTGATTTGCACAGGCCTAGTGCAATCACCTGTCAGCTGAAGTCACACAGTACAGTACAAACATGGCTGCTTGTGCTCCTGGGGTAGAGGGTGGAACCATAGCCGGGAGACCTAGTCAACAGCCGGCATAGCTAGGGCAGGCCCTTCACTGGCTCTTCCAGCACCATTGAGAAAGACTGGGTGAAAATATTTCTCTTGCCTGGGGACTCACTTAACCCCATTTACAGCAAATACTGAAAACAAAATCTACATTTTTAAATCAGAGAAATTGGTTTGTGGTCAAAAGTTACTAACTTTGGGGTAGCTATACCAGCCTTTCAACTTTGAAGGATATTTTCCCATCGTGCCTCTGATGATGCTCATCTCATCTGCAATGTCTTTGTTCCCTGTGATTTAGGAATCTTCCTGCTGGAGGGGCCAGGGTTTCTTCCTGGAATGAACCCCAACCTGGCACACTCAGTGCTGGGAAATCCTGGGAGGGAGAGATGAGCTGTGTAGTCAGCTGATGGCTATCCACTGGAGCTCTTTGGTTCACCTTTGCGTGCATCCGGTGTGTGGCACAGTGCCTGTCAAGTACAGATATTCATGAAAGCCCTTTGAGTGGAATGAATTAAGTCAGTTTACAGATGTAAGCAATTCACAACCAAGGAAAAGCTTAAAGAGACTACAGCCTTATTACAAATAAGGGAAATCATCATAACAACATGTTTCTTCCTGCCTAAGCATTCCCTATGACAGTTTCTTCTGGTCCTGGCAGTGATGTCTCCAGGCTTCAATGAACCCCACTCCTGGTTTCTTTCATGCTGCACTCCAACTTGACCCCAGCAAACGTCCTGCATCCTTACTCATGTCTCCTACTCAAAAGTGAGTCTTGGGTCAGTCAGTCAATCCCAGGTTCCACTCAGGAAGCTGGCTCAAGTAACCAGAGAGAGAAACAAAAGTCACCTATTCCACGGTGGTCCTGGGTGAGATAAAGCAGAGCTGGCCACCCTCTTCCTCAGCCCACCAGGCAGGGCTAGAGGGTGAAGGCAGTCTAGAGGGTGGCTCAGCCCTGCGAACTTCCTGCCTTCCACGAGGAAACGCAACAAATGAGACAAAATGAAAAATATAATGACGCGCATTATATTAATCACCCTTCCTTTTTCTGACACAGTAAATCTTCTCTTTAAACTCGTGATAGCGATTGCATCATCTCCCTCTCTCCTCGAACCTGCACAGATTAAGATAAAGTGATAGTTGTGTGTCAAAAGAGAGCTTTACTGCCACACTTGGGATACAAAGAGAGAGGTTAATTTATCATCGCTGGGGAGAACTGACAGAAGAGAGATATACTACCGAAAGGGGATTTAGCACAGGGCCAAGAAACTTCACACTATTTTTACCATCTGTCACATGCTCTAATAAAGCAGGGCAAAATATGAAGAAAGGAAAAATGAACTATCAAACACTGATGTAATGCAGCCCATAAATCTAATTTAATTACTTTGCATGGAGACAGGTCCTCGAGTCTGTGTGAATATACTGGATTTTCTTGGCAACTTAACAACTAAGTGTTTTAATAACATCACACTATAATTTATTCTGCTCGAAACACAAAACCCCTTTTGTGAGAGTTTCATTTTTGAGAACTGTTAATTTTTTCGGCTAATGTCAAAACTGGCATAAATTCACATGTGAACTTGAAGCCTGACTGTGGAAAAGGCTTAGGCTGCTGCTTGCCTTTCAATGTTTGCCCCCCCTCCCCGCATTAGGAATAATTGGGCTTTGTTGATGACTTAGGTGAGGAGAGCTGTCTTGCAATTAGATGTTAATATAATGACAAAGGGTGTGCGAAGGGGAAATCTTTGTAAAATAGAGCTAAGAAAACGCAGTGGGCAAAGATCCTCGTTTTCCTGCAGAATAGCAAAACCTTAGGTCTAATACTCCTGGAAGCAGGCTGTCCCCAGAATCATGAGAATTTCACTCAGGATCTCAGGGCCAAAGGGACCCTGGGATTGCGGGTCTGCCCTAGAGGGAGCCACTGGGAGCAGAAAATAAATCAAAAATAAAATTAATATTCATTGTGTGTCTTCCCGAATTTGGATGCAGTTACAGAAATTATTGTTAATAATGAAAGCCATATATCAAAGGTTATAAAATTCATCTGTGCTAGGACACTATTTTTTTAGGCTTTGTTCTCAACCATTAAAGATGACATATTGCATTTGTGTGCCTCTGTGTATAATAAGATACATTTAGGTCGGATTCTAACCTAAACTGGCAATTTTGGTATTGAACTTGAGTTCTTAAATGAGGGCTGTGACATCCAGTCCAGAGGAGGTCGACAGAACCATCCATTCTCCCATGACCTCACTCAGTAGGGCAGGATGGATGGGTAATTAATTTGTTAGATCATCAGTGATTCATGTTGGAAAAATAAAACTCTGAGCCTCTTGACAAATTCAATTGAAATACAATGGGGGAAAAGGCTTTTTAAAAATTCCGGCTCTCCCACCCCTGTAAAACCTCAAACCTTCACACTTCACATTTAGAAAACCTAAATGTAGAGATAGACGGTCTGCGAAGTTCATTTCTTTATTCCTTCAGGACACTTAATAAATCCTTACCCTATGGACATCCCTGTACGACACATATTGGGGCCGCATGCAGTCTGGTAGCAGAGACACATCAGGGAGAAAAATGAATATGTTTAAGGCATTCCGGGAGTGTTGACACTGTCAGTGGAGTTCATGGAGGGGGCAGATGTGGAGCTGGATGGTCTGATATGAGATCCGGGTAAAACAGCAGTGATTCAATGGGAAGATTCTGACAGGTCTAAGACCCATCAGGAAACTGACCATAATATTCATATTGTTGAATATTTATTGAATGCCGCCGGTGATTTGGTATGTGTTAAACATCTTGAGCTGTTCAAGGACCTTGAAGCCAGGAAAGTGAGTACTTGCAGAGGTTTTCAGAGAAGTGCTTTCAAATAAATTTCTCTGATGCTTATTTCTGAAAGTTCATACTCCCCGGCTCAGACTTGGAAAACACTCAATTCCTGTGGTTTCTTGTTCTGTTGAATTTGTGTGGGAGAAAAATGTACAACCTTGAACTCTGAATGAAGCCCAGTGTGAAAGTGGTGGTTTTCAGCTGTGCTGTTTCAAATGCTCTCACTGGTATTTTAAAAGACTTCCCACATATTCTGTTACTGACCTGGGGCTTAGAATAGTGAACATTAAAAATTAAAAAAAAGAAAAAAAATCAAACTGCCAGTATTTACTTATGAAATGACTTGGTTATAGCCCAGCAATCCAACTGCCTGAAAATTAGTGCACAAATTGAAAGTTTGAAGAGTTTCTTTTCTGGCGTTTTGATTTCCTCATCTGAAAAATGGGGATATTAGTACCTACCTCCTGCAGTTGTTGTGAGGATTAGATGCCACTACATATGTAAAGCATCCAGCATAGGAAAATGATGACTGCAATTATTATTTTATTATAATTATTTTGATTTCACTACCCCTCCTCCTTTCCCTCTCCCTTTCTAACCTCCCCTCTCCCTCTTTACCTCTTTCCCCATTGTCCCCCCCACCTTTCTCACAGACCTACATGAATCTACTTCATTCAGCCTCCCCTTCTCTTCCCCACCCCCACCCCCTTCCCTTCCCTCCTCAAGACTTACTAAGATCTACTTCCCTCAGCCTCCCCCTTCTGGCCCACTTGCAGACTGCAGCCATTTCACTTTTTTTTTTTTTTTTTTTTTTTTTTTTTTTTTTTTTTGAGAAATGCAAACATAAACAAAACCAACCAACATCATATCCAGGGTAGACCTAGGCTCCTGCCCAGAAATGGACCTTCCCAGGGAAGCACTAGACAGAAGTAGAAAGAAGGAAGGACAACAGGCATGCCAGCAAACTCCAAGTCCATAGGCCCTAAAGAAGGAAGGACTCAGATGTGCCAGCAAACTCCAAGTCCATAGGCCCTAACATTCCATATTCCTTAATATTCCTATTGGGAATATTTATAGTCAAAGGAGACATAGAGAGGGAGGCATACCAGGAATTAAAAAACCAGCACAGTTTATGGCATTGTCTCCTTTAATCCATAACTATTAGCCCAGGTGCCCCACACAAGGTGAACTTGACCTCTCAAAGAGAACAATTGCACTTGAACTCCCGGGGCTAGTCCCTGGTACTATCCTTTAAACAGGTACCTTGCTTTAACCTTGCTGGTAAAGATGACAGATCATTTGCATGAACAGATGATGCAAGACAGTCCAGATCAAAGCTGGAAGTACATTAGCACCTGGTGACTTGGGCAGCCAAGAACTGAAATGAGAAGCAAACGGCCAGCCCACCCATCTGGAAGATGTAAGGTTATTGGTCCCCATGTGCCCCCCGCCAAAAAAAATTCAGCTATACTGAATTTTCAAAGATCATCTCCATCTTCTTCATGCTTGCTAATGTGTTGCCATTGATGTTTAGCACAGTCTTCAGGCCACTGCCTCTTACTACGAACGTGAATCCTCACAGCCAACTACAGAGTAGATCTATCCGAATGCACACTTCACCAGTGAAGAGACTGTAGCAGACAAGGGACTTGCCGAAGTCTCCATCTCACAAGCCAACCTATTCTGTCTGTCCCAGTGACTGGACTCATGGCCATCTTCTCATGCCCACCAACAGATTAAAACTACTGAGCAGGGTCTGCTGCATGGAACATACTGTCCCAGTGGGCCACCTCCCACAGCATCAGCACCTCCCCTCTTTGCGCTGGGCGTTGCTTCCATTTTACACACAAGGAGAAATGAGACCCAGAACAGACAGTGATGGAGATGACACTTAAAATTAAATGTGCCTGATCTCCAGTGGTACCCTTTCTGTTCTGTGTTGAACAAAACATTGAACATTCCAGGAAACAGAATCTCAGTGGTTGTCTGCCTCTCAAGACAAGTCTGCTCACTTAACTACTGCCCTTGAAAATGACCATGGGGGACCCTCTCTCCTCCCTGCCTGGAATTCAGGGCTGATTGCTACTACTAAGATGGTAGATTCTGGATATAAAGATGGCTTTGTTGCCCCATCACTCTGGGTGGGAGTGAGTGATTAACAGGAGTAACTAATGCCAGAGCCAGAGAAGCCTGGAACTGGAGAAGACCTTGGAGAAGGTGTATTCAAGGGACTTACACTGAATAGGCCTGTCTCTCTCTCTCTCTCTCTCTCTCTCTCTCTCTCTCTCCCCTCTCTCTCTCTCGTGTGTATTGTGTGTGTGTGTGTGTGTGTGTGTGTGTGTGTGATTCTCTCTATAAATATCTGAGACAGGGTTTCACTATGTAGCCCAAGCTGGCCTTGAACTCACAATCTTCCTGAATCAGCCTCCCAAGCACAGGGGTTACAGTTGTGTGCAACCATGCTCAACTCTAGGCAGCTCTTCTAGTTGTCTTCAGAGCCAAGGTCATTAACCATTTTCAGTAAATGGGTGGATTGTAAGGACTTTAGTCTTTGTGACCTGAGACGCTCTGTCATGCCTATTCAATTATGGTGTGACAACCCTATGGCAGCTGCGGTTAATTACAGAATGAGCCAGCCTGGCTATATTCAAATGAGCCTTTATTAATGAATGCTGTGAATGCCACATAATTTTCACACATCATAAAGGATATTCTTCTTTTGATTTCCCCAACTACTTAAAAAATGTAAAAACTATTTTTAGCTCACAGGCCATAATAAAATTTTGTAGTGGGCTGGATTTGAATAATGAGCCATAATTAAACCAAACCATGGTTTGGTTTATAGTATTTTATTATGTGCTTTTATTATGTGTTTGTTGTCAGGAAATCTAAAAACAAGATACAGCCCATGCAAACTATTTAAATACTAATCTACTTTTTTAGGGGACGGGGGCTCCCGGGTTTAGCTCTCTGATACATTTGCACCCTGGAGCATGCAGAAAGGAAAACAAGCCCTGTAGAAGGTAAGCTGACACTTCGGACGAGCCAGGCTGCAGGTCTGCAGGTTCTCTGGTCATTGGGGCAATGCTGACGTCTCCCTCTTTTTCAGGGATGGGCTCTTGGTGTGCTCCTTGCTCTACACAGTGTTATCTGGCTGATCTTCGGACTGACTGGAGATTCCCTCCACAGAAAGCCCTTCTTCCTCACTCAGGAGCCTCATCCTCATTTTCAAGGGCTTCCTCTGCCCTTGGAAAACTCTTGCCATTTCTGAACGTCCTTAAGTCATTCCCGAGCCCCAAATGCCTGAAGGAGCAAGGTCTTGGTTTTCATTAATTCTCCAAGAATTCCATACAGTATACGTTGATCATGTTCACCCACTCTACCCCTTAACGCCTCGAAGATCCACCCTCACCTTCCCACCCCTCCCAACTTCATGTCCTCTTTTAAATTTTTTTTAGTAACCAGATTTGAATTTTTGTTACCCCTATACTCATGGGTTTGGGGCCATCCACTGGAGTGTGGTAGACTGACCAGGGGCCATGCCCTTAAAGAAAACCGACTCTTCCTCCCCCAGAAGCCACCAGTTGTCAATAGTTCCCCAGGGGTGTGGGCTCATGAGTCCCTTCCCATTCTATGCTAGAATGCTGACTGGCTCAATCTCGTACAGGTCTCATGCAGGCAACCACAGCTGCTGCGAGTTCATGAGTGCAGGGGTCCTTTCACGTCTAGAGAGCACTGCTTTCTTTCAGTCCTCCTCAACCTCTGGTTTTTACAATCTTTCCATCCCCTCTACTGGGATGGTCTCTGAGCCTTGGGGAGGGGTGTGACACAGGTGTCCCATTTGTAGCTGAGCACTCCACTTATTCTCTGCATTTTGATCAGTTGTGAGTTTCTATGGTGACAATCATCCATTGCACCAAGAAACCTCTCTGATGAGGTCTGAGAGCTGCACTAACCTTTGGGTATAGAGATATAAATTTAGAGATCAGTTGATCTATTTAGCATCATAGTAGTAGATTTACCCCTGGAGCCTGTGAGTTCTTCAAACATGGGTTCCGGGTCAGATTTACAGTAACAGGCTTGCATTTCTCCTGTGGAGCAGCCCTAAATCCAATCAGAAAATGGTTGCTCACTTCTATAACATCTGTGCCACTATGGCATCATGGGTACATTCCATCACACTGGTCATTATTACAAATCATGGGGTTCACAGCTAGGTAAGACTGTCGCTGGCCTCCCCTACCCCCAGCATCCTGCATAACACCTTCTAGTGCCATAAAAGCTATCCAGCAGGCAAGTAGGAAGCTTCTTAGTCAGTACTGACTTGATTTCTTCATGTACTGTGACCAAAGTGCCTTACCGTCAAGTTCTGGTGGGCAATCAATAGTATCGATAGCCTGTATTATTTTGGGGGTTTCCAGGACACCCCTGACCAACAACTTGAGGGGAGATCCTACACCTGGCACCAGGCTTTGTATTTGGCAACATACGGCTTCTGGGATGAACATTATCCCTTGTGTAGGGTAACTCCAAATAAGCCTCATATACGTGAAGCTTAGGAGCCAGGTCTTGAGGTAGTTCAAAGAAAGCAGAAATTGTGTTAGATACTTTTCTGTTTCTGTGATGATAAACACCAGGACCAAAAGCAATTTAAAGAAAGAAGAGTTTCTTATGCTTATGTTTGCAGAGGGTTAGAGCCCATGGCCTGGGAGGCTTGGTGACTGGACCCAGAAATAGAGATCACATCTCAATTACACATAGGAAGCAGAGAGAGTCAATGGAAAGTGGGGTGAGGCTACATGCCCAGAGATGTGCTTCCTGCTGCAGTGTTGCATCCCCTAAAAGTCCCATAACCTCTCTAAACAGCACCACAAACAGGGTACTAGGTCTTCAAGTACATGAGCCTGTGGGAGACATTTTCTTCAAACCACCACAGGCTGCAATAACAAATACCACAGACTTAACAGAAATCTGTTTCTTACAGTTCTGGAGGCTGGAAGTCCAAGATCGAGGTGCTGGAACAATCTGTCTGCTTGTGAGGGCCTGCAGACCATCATCTTGCTGTGTCCTCACATGGTGCAGAAAGCACTCTGGTATCTCTCCTTATGAGAACTCTGATTGGCTCCACCAGGGCCCACTCTTATAATCTCATTTTTGCTTACTTCCTTAGAGACCTCCACCTCTTAACACACATACACTGGTGCTTAGACTTCAAGCATTAGCTTGTTAGGTCTCAAGCATTTGGTTTGTAAAACGCTAAGATCACACCCTCCTCTGAAGTGCCCCAGTGCCACTGTCTTCTCTCCATTCTGTGACCTGCTTGGACAGATGACATATTCTCTAGAGCGAGCAGTATGAATTAAGAGTCTGGTTTCTCCAGCTGCAGTTTTCCTGTCTGAGTGATAATTATTTCTTCCATTCACCTCCTGCCACCGTGGCTCTCAGCCCCCTGGTCCCCCTCAACCACCTCACCCCCTTCTGGACCCCTCATCCCCCTTGCCTGTCTCACCCCTCTTCTTTATTTTTCCATTACTTTGTCAAATTAAATTTAAAAATCAGAAAAGAGAAAGCTTCTTGGGTCTCCGATATCCCTGGTAAAGGTTTGCCCTTGACCTACTATATGTGTGAGGGTGCCCAAAGTGTTAAGGAGCGAATTTAGCCAGACATAACCTTACAAACCCTGGTGTCTTGGAACTGGACAATTGTGCTGTGCTTCTCTGGAGCTGTCCCGACTCTCTTAGAAAATAACTCTTCACTCATCAGTTGCAGGCAGAAAGAAGCCCTGGGTTTGCTTTCCTGGGCATCTTGTCACTATTGTAGGATGCCCACTTCTGGGCTTTCGCAGTGATAACACCTTGGGTTTTTACTGCCTCCCCAAGAACCCCTCCAGGCCTCTGAGCAAGGACTGGTAGGGGACTTACCTCAGATCAGAGTTTGGTTTTGTGACTTGATCTCCTCTTTATCAGGTCTCTGTTCTGTCTCAGTCCTGAGGTAGGTCATGTTGAGGGACAGACAGGTGAGGCCTTGGTACGAAGGTACACATCTGGGTGGGGGGTGTTGATCCTCTGTGAAGAGGAAGACTGCTCAGACTACAGTTTGGCACTGCACCCGCAAGCCAAGTCCATGAAGTGGGGGATGGGGCACATCATGTGTCTGGGTCCCACTTCCATGAATGAGGACGGTAGGCAGAGAAATGAAAGGAAGGTAGCTTTTGTTAGTTCCCCGCCTCACAGCCACCCTCCTGTCTCTGAATATCCAGGGTCGGATTGCTGCTTTTCTTCTTCCCACTGTGAGCCTCCACCCAGAGGATGAGCTCTTTGAAACACTCCCATTTATAGAAAGATGGACTGCACTTGTGTAGTTTATCTTGAGAGCTACCTCTGGAGGCGCCTGTGTCAGTTAGCACTGCCAAAAAACACCGTGTAGAAACCTCCCAAAACGATGGTTTACAATAACAATAGTTCCTTCTCAATGCTCTGTAGATCAACTGGGGTTGGCTGTGGGGTAGGCTGACCCAACGTGGGTTTCCTGGGTCTACTCAGCTCAGTTCCATAGGTCTCTCGTCTTCCTTCTGGGACCAGTGGACTGGCTTGGATGAATCTTGCAAAGAAATACCCAAAGGGCAAGAGCATGAATGGAAAACCTCAAGCTGTTGGTAAACGTAGGCCAAAGCAGGCTGCATGACCAAATCAAGAGTTGGGGACATAAAACTCACCCAGTGTGTGGAGCCCTCTGGCCAGTTATGAGGCAAATCACGGACAGAAAAAGGGTGGAAAATCAAGACCAACACCACAGTCAATCATAACCTGCAGTGATATAGGTCATATAGCCTTTATAGGAAATTTGCCATATCTTTTAAATCTACAGAAGGCCCTTGGGCTCTGTGGAACATTTGAGCACAACTCCCAAGCCTTGAAGAGCACCAGGCAATTAACCAGGAGACCGGAAGGCTCTGAGGGAGCAGGCGCAGGCAGGTCAGACTTGTTTACAAGGGAACTTGGGCTACAAGAGGTGAAGTGTATCGTTTACCCTTCCCATCCTCGGTGGTTGTTGAGAGAGAGAGAGAGAGAGAGAGAGAGAGAGAGAGAGAGAGAGAGATACTGATTAGAGAGACTGATTACAGAAATGCTTCCCCTGCTCAGAGAAGCACAAATTATTTTAAGTGGCTGGAAACTTCCAAGATTGGAACCATGGGAAGCACAGCCTGGCTGCCCCGTGATGTCAGAATGTTTGCATCTCTGTGTTTCTGTTTGGGCACATGGAACACGTGAGAGCGGGTGGGCGGTTGCGTGGGAGTGTGGAGGTCTGTGTTTGTGTGCATGTGCATGTGTTCATGTTTTTGCCAATTTGCTTGTCTCAGTCATGCTAAAAAATCTGTCTTTGTAGGCTGGGAACAGAAAGAGGTTTTCAGAATTAGACAATATTATCACCAAATAGTTTTTGTTTTCGAAATGAATTAAGAGGATAGAGCCTATTCCAAAATGCACTTAATCAGTGTGTGTGTGTGTGTGTGTGTGTGTGTGTGTGTGTGTGTGTGT
>NW_008350356.1:522497-617412 GCF_000622305.1 Nannospalax galili
CCTGGGTTGTATTTGGAGGTAGGGTATAAATAGATTAGTGTCTTTCGCCTCACAGTCTCTCTATTTCTGCCACAACTAAAATGAATTTGGTGAATTATCGTAGAAATTACACAGTTGTAGAAAAACTGCTCATGTCTTAATTAATTACACATTACTTCTAATAATAGGCTTTCTTTACCTATATATCCATCTGTCTATATTTTTTAGGCCACTTGAGGATTTTTTTTATAGGTGGGGGATAGGGAAGACAGGTTGGCTGGTGCCTCTGTAGCTTTATAATGTAATACAGTCTCCACTATCTAAATTCTATTCTAGTGCATAGTTGGGTAGATTGGTTCCTGGTGAGTAGAGCACCCCCAGTGCGATTGCCCCCAAAACCTCAGAGCACATATGCATAAAGGAGATGGTAGTTAGTTACTGGGGAAGGAAACATACAAATGTACCTTTGCGAGAAGATTAACCGACGGTGGTAGCGAGCTGCTGCTGAAGGCAGTTTGTGCAGGAGCAGGCCCTCGCTGCCAGGCCCATCGGCCTCTGCTGGCATTCTCCCACGGCTGCCTGTGTAGCAGGAGCTCTCTGGGCTCCCTGTGTCCGCTTCCCTTCTCCTCCTTCTCTCTCTGCAAGAATCCTGCCTCACTGAACCCCAGAGACTGAGCGTCCCTGTGGAGGGGAGTCAGCAGACGATCAGTGAAGGCCTGTTGTTTGCTGTCTGTTTTATGCCCTGAGATCCTGGCCTTTCTAAAGTGTCCTTTGCAGTCTTCAGAGGTTCAGAGCCTTCACTGGGGCAAGCCTAGCAAAAGTGAGCTGTGCCCTGCTTCACCACCACTCATCCTGGGCCAATCTCAACCAAAGCCCCTGCCTGGAAGTCATGTTTCCATGGTGTGGGAAGCAGAGGGTCAAACAAACACACGTAAACCTGGACCTTTTCAGTTTCCCAGCCTCTGATCTCCACACAGCATTGACACACATTCTTAGTGAGTTCACAGTGACATGGGATGGTATCCAAGAAGCAATTCTTTGTGACTCTTTGATTCCCCCTCCAGTGTTTGACTTAGTTCTTAGTTTTACTCTTCCTTGACCCCTTTATACACATTTGCACACACAATTATATATCTCTATGCCATCTTCTTGCCTTTAAAAGCAACAACTACCAATCTCTCCAGTTTATTCTAAGATGGCACATGTGGGCACTCACTTCCTGTGCCACGTTGTATCTAATTATGAGCACAGGAGCTTCCTGACTTATGTTGGGCCTAGGTAAGTTGAAATGGCAGAAGTAAAAAAAATACAGAAAAAACACTTAGCCTGAGCAGCAGAGCAGTACAGTGTAGAGTGTGGGTTGCTCTCCTTTGTGGCTGTAGGACTTGCTGGACCTGCACTGGCTGCAGCTGCCCAGCATGTGAGAGGGACTCACATTGCATATTACTAGCCTTGAGAAAAATAAAATGCAAAAGCCAAAGTACAGTTCCTATTGCAGGTATCGCTTTCACACCATTATAAAGTTGAAGAGTCATAAGTTGAACCATCAGAAAGGGACCCAATGTACTAAGAAGATGAAGAAATGTCTGATGACCTTGTACAGGGCTAATTGTGTAAGAGTACAACTTGCTTCATCTTATCTATGGAGTGGGACCTTTGGCATGTAGCACGTGCATGGGTACTTTGCATACATGAGGACTAGTGTTATGACTGTCCCAGTTCTGAGAAAGGACTCAATTCTTAGAGGTGAGTGGAGCCACCAACGATCAAGATTACCTGTGAAATAAGCCGATTTATTTCTTGGGGGAGAGTCACTTTCCTTACTAACGCCTCTAAGTTCAAGAAACTTACCAACAGATCTCTATTCTGTTGTGCATTCTAGTGGGATCTTGCGAAGGCTGATCTTAGCTTACCGTTTCAGTTTTACTGGGGAGAAGATATTTCTTGTCTCTTATCAGGTCCCATTCTTTGCAGCAAGACATAGTTTGAGGAGCTCCCCAGCCTTTTGTGTAATTGTGCTTGTGAGTGAACACTTCCATTAGCTCAGTGGCTGCAAAGTCCAGTGAGGGATAAGATGACAGGTAGGGAGATGAATGGACCCACGCAGGCTGGCACTTCCAAAAGTTTCTGCTTCCTGAGAATAATACTGTCTCTCAACACTTAGACACTGTACATACAGATGGTTTCTGCATCCAAAGACTTAACCAACCTTGTATCAAAAATACAGCTAGCCTGTGATGGTTATGCTTATACTGAGCATGTCGAGACTTTTCCCTCATAATTATTTTCTAAGCTGTTCAGCATAACAACTCTTTATGTAGTATTTACATTGCATTAAGTATTGTAAGTAATCAAGAGATGACTTAGAGCAGAAAATGTGAAAATATTATGCCATTTGAAAACTTGAATATCCACAGATTTTATATCTGCAGGTGGTCCTGGAAACAATACTTTGAATAAACCAAGGGGAGACTGTCCCTTGTACTATATATGGACTACAGTTCTTTAGTTTGCTAGGTAAGCATACTGAACTGTGGTCAGTGGCAGCCCACAGGCATTCCTGATTCCATGGACCTGTCCGGTTCTGTCTTCCAGCCTGTGCTCACATCCTTGCACTTCGGAAATTGTATCTTCAGGGCTGAATCCATTTTGCATGTGGATTTGAAAATGCTTTATCAGGGCAATGTTTGCTGCCACCGATTCTGTTTATATGCGTCCCTGTTTTGAATTGAGTGTGAGCAAATAAAACAATGGTGGCTGTTCTATAGTCTATAAAGTTTCTTATTTGTTCAACGTGCCCTGGGAAACGCATGCGTGCATCAAAGCTTGAGACCGAGCATGTGGGTGCGTGGATACACACACAGTTACACACATACACACACACACACAGAAGTTTTCATATTAGTTTCCTGAGTTCATGGATAAAGTCCAGAGCTGCCAAAGCTCCCAGTACTTTGCCATGTCACACTAATAGCTTCCAGATCCCATCACATATTAAATTCATGCGGCTTCAGCGAAGCCATCTATTTAATGCAATTCGCTAAATGCCTGCGCAGCCCCGCTGACAGTGACATATTAGTTTTGCAGTCTTTTGCAATCTGATATCTCTGAATTTGCCACTGTACTAAAGATTTGATTAATGTGGTTCCATTTGGATGCAGTAATTGGCTGCGACTGTTGTAGAAAATAATCAGGCTTTCATTCCTTACAAGTGCACGGACATGCTAATGAGAGAGTGGGTTAATTAAGCCCGCGGCAGAAAGCGACAGTTACTGATGACTGTTATGACAAACCACCGACTCGGCATTTGGGAGCAGGACAGCAAATTTGCACTTTATGAAATTACAGGAAAACTAGGACATAAGGAATAAATAGTTACATCTGTTTGGTGAAAAGGGGGAACGGGTGGGCAGAAAAAAAAGAGGGGCCCAAAAGGAGAAGAACAAGTGGAAGAGTTCCCCCAGAGCAGGCCCTGGGTCACAGAACCCGGAGTCCATGAAGTGTCCTGGGCCTCAGTGGCCGACCCCTGGTACAGACTTTGCAAAAGGACCAGTTGCCTAGAAACAGACTTGGGGAAAGAGGGAGGTTCAGGTAAAAGTTGGAGGAGAGCAGACTGCTGGGGGGGGTGGGGGTCTTTCACCTGTGGCAAGTGGCTTCCTGGAGATGGCCTGGGGCCGGGGGAGGTGGCTGGCTGTCTCTGCTTTTTAGAGAAAGTGGTCTAGAAATATCTAGGGCAAAGCTAACACCTGGGTACTTTTTTTTTTTTTTTAATCATACTTTTAATTCACTCTTACTTCCCAACTGGCTCCTGCTTCTGGGCTTAGCTCTCAGAGCTAATCCTGGGCTCCTCCCTGTGCTTGGCCAGGTCTCTCAGCTGTGCAGGCTCTGTGGCATTCTGTGTTTTCCTGTGGCTTTGAGACTGTTGCCCTTTTCTTTGAAGCATGCTTAGCATATGGCTTCAAGCACTCCAGGACAACTGTGAATGCAGCTCAACAGAAAATCATAAACAAAATATTTTGCAATTTTTTGATGATTTTTCTTTCTTTGGTAACTCAATTGTGTGGTTTTTAAGCATGACCTTTGTGGATAATGTTGTGTGGCAATGTAAAAGGCCTCAAGGGAACAAGATTCCTGTTCACCCTGTGGGGCTCTTCAGAAGTAAATGGACTCGCAACACTCCCTCTCCTGGCTGAGTTGGGGTTCCTGGGACTTCTGCGATTAAGCTTAGTTTGACCTCATCTATGATCTTTCATGTTAGTCTGGGTTCACTTTCTCCCTCCCCATAACCAACCAGTATTACTGTGCACTTGTTAGAGAGCCCCGCTGGGTATTGAGGAAATGCCCTCAGGAGCTTATAGACCAGCTAAGGACAAAAGCTGCACAAGCAAGTCACCAACAGTGACTAACAGTGAAACGATGGCACTGGGGCCATGAGAATGTGGTGGGGAGTCAGGAGTCAGAGCCCCTGAACGAATGGCAAAGTCAATGTTTTCTGAGGAGCTCAGATTTATTCTGAGGCCAGAAAGGACTTTTTTTTTTTTTTTTTGAAATCAATTTGTCATACTCAGATCTGTACTTAAGAGGACTCAAGTTGAAAAGAGAAGTGTGGTGTAAGGTGGGGATGGAAAGACAGAAGAACAAACTAGGACTCAGAGCTCAGGAAGGAGGCCAGCCCAAGGAAGTAGAAGAAGGCCACGGAGCTGCTCAGGAGCAGAGGCTGGAGGACAGTCAAGGTGGATCCTTCTCAAGATGACCATGCAGCTCATCTGGAGCATGTCCACGCCTTCTCCTGAGCTCAGGGGTGGGAAGCAGGGATCCTGAAGGAAATACCTAACCAGGGAAAACTGACAGAGAATGTTCCTCTGATGGAGCACCTGACGGCATACTTCACAAGGGAAGGGATCTTTGCTTCCATGTTTTGAAAACAATACAGAGAATGACTCAGATCACAAATTTGTGGAGTACAGTTCAAGTTACAGAGCCCAGTGTGTGGGTAACATTTCTAAGAAACTTCTCTCTGCAGCACAGGAGGGGTGGCAATGCCCAGGGAAGCGGCTGGTTCCTCAGCGGTCATGAGTTCTCCTATGCCACCACTCCTCTCCCCTCCCACCAAAAACCTCAGAACCTTACATATGTACAACATGCACTGCCCGTTGCAGCCTGCTGCAGGAAAGAAGGGAATTCTGTTTGCTGGGGTCCTCTCTGGCCAGTGTCAGACACATGTTACTTGCTGTAATTCTTTAATGACAAGGATTCTAAGGCTCAGAGATGGGGAAACAGACGCGTAAATTTACATAGCCAGTGAATGGTGGGGCTGTTTGGAAAGTGGATCTGCCTGACAGGAAAACTGCATTTTCTATTGAGCCCTGAAAACTTATTGTATCAGATATCACTAAATACATTTCTAGGTCAGGTGGAGCGCGTGTGTGTCCTCTGGCTCTGCGATGGGTCTACACAGTCCTAACCTTCTTCTCAGCCCTCCAGCACGAGGTAGAGCTGTCTGAAGTGGGAAGTAAACGAAGACAGCCCATGAGTTTTGTAAAGTTCATGTTTTGTGCTTAATGATGACAGGCTTAGAACTGGAATCCCCATCATTCGCTCTCTTGACTGGAAGGAGATTGGAAAGACGCTGTCTTTGGCCAAGAAAACTGACTTTTTGTGTTTCTAGTAACCTGGTTGCCCTCTGGGAAAGAGCCCCAGAAAAGGACACAAAGTATTAGCACATTCATCTTCAAGGTGAATGGATGCCTAGAGAAATGGAAAAGAACTCTCCCACCACTGGGAAACATCATCACTCGAGCAGACGAGCAGGAGCCGCCCTAGCCTGCCTGTTGCCAGTCAGGGAGGTTCCGCAGCCTCAACACCTGCCTGCCTGGGACTCGCTGATTTAGACCGGACGATTTTATGTTGGAAAATGGTTTCAAATTTGTTTGGAATTACCCAGAGCGCATTTTAAACACTTAAATTGCCGTCTTCATATTTTTTTAGTATTTGCAATTTCCCTCAGTACAGTTCCTTTCCTGTCTTCCCTGACCCACCTTCAGTCTTTCCTCTTCCCCACTGGAAGCACTCCCCATGCATCAACATTTTAATAGCAAGCACCAAGAGGTTCAGGGACACGCTGACTAATGCCTGAAGTGACCTTGTCTTCTTGGCTGTGTTACCCACTGAACTGGGTTCAAGAGAGTTCCTCTGAATATTTGTGCCCACTTAGAATCTCAATATGACCTTATATGCAGACGAAGTCTTTGGAGATATAGTTGAGATGATGTCATACTGGTTGAGATGGCCCTAAATTTAATGATTCCCAAGAAGAGGAAAGGACACGAAGAAGAGATGGTCATGTAGAGGCAGGGGCAGAGAGGGAGGAGGGCCCAAGTTGCAAGTCAAAGAAGCTCAAGGAATGCTGCTGACCCTCAAAGCAGGAAGGCTAGGGGAAGGGGGCCTTCCCAAGAGTCTTCAGAGGGAGCCACCAGGATTTTAGACTGCAGCTTCTAGACCTGAAAGAAAACATAATTCTGTAGCATCAAGTCACCCATCTGGTGACGATCTGCTATGATGGTCCTAGGAAAGGAGTGCGCCCTCTGGATCACTTAAGGTGTTGCCAGCCCTCTCACTATGGCCTAGAACATACTTCGGAGGAGATGCCCCCCTTATCCTCTGCTGTCTCACTTCGGAAGCAGGAAGTTAGAGGTCTGTTGGGTTTAAAACCCATCTACCTCGAGCCAAGGGTTCATTTCCTCCTGTGCTCTGTTTGCCCTTCAGGGAACCTGTTAGAGCTAACTTCCTAAAGAACAGAGCAGAACTGTGGCATTCATGTTAAATTAGTATCCAGTAAGTGCTAGGTCTTTCATGATCTGTGTTAATCATTCATCCTTGTATAGAACAGTTATCCACACGTCTTTGGTGTCTGATGCAGACTTTAGGCTACATACATGCAACAAGAGGAGACTTACCGTGTTTAAAAAGAACTCTAGCTCTCTCTTATCTATTTTAACTGCAGAAAGTTCTACAGGAACACTCCTGGGACCTTCCAAAAGAGATGAGACCCTGATTCCTTTTGTCTCCAGCAAACCAGGCATCCTCTGCTGTCCCCCTCCTCTAACTGGGGAAGTCCTTGCCCCTGTGGGCTATCAGGGGGTTCTGCACATTTTATACCTGACAGGACCTCTCTCAGAAACCCCAGAGGGAGACACCGTTAAAATGTTTTATGTTGGGGAATAGCTTGGTTTCTGTGCAATAAAAACCAAAGCCATTGAACAAGCAAGCTCCTGGGTAATTACTGGGACTGTGGAGATGGCTTCCATATGCCGGGTGGGTGCTTGGGGGCCCAGTCTGCATCTGTTCCCTTTGTTCTGTCAGAGAGCAGAGCCAGGAAGGGGGCTGACCTCTCGATAAACCCTGAACCAGAACCCTCCTCAAGCTTTGGGAGGACAAAGGTAGTGGAGGCAGGTCAGAGGGCAGCCACATCTGGCTGTGGGAGGGGCTGGTGAGGAGTGAGACAGGGAAGGGGCTGGGGCTGCTCACCTCTAATCAATAATCCTGCTACCAGAAGGGATCAGAGAACCATTCATTAGCGAGCTCGTTAGGTGATTGATAGGCTTAATTTTCCTGTCAAATGTGGACTTCCCTTGTAAACATGTCAATTGGGGAAAGTTCAAGCTTGTCACTTGGATTTATGGCTGGAATAACATGTAGGTGGAAAGAGGGCCAGCTCCCCAGTGACCCCGGCTGGTTGCTCTGAAATGTGAAGGGCAGGGAGCCAGGTGCCTGGAAAGACCCTCCTCCCTCCTTCCCACAGCTGAGATAACAACCAGGGCCCCGAGTTCTCACTTTCATCCTCAGAGGAGCTCCCCCAATGCTGCTGTGCCCTCCAGCCCTTACCGCCCTTACCAGGGCTTAGTCAGGGCTCCACGGGACACCAGAGGGACAACCCCATGTTGCAGTGTTTTCTAGGCTGTCTTGTGAGAACTGTCCACCTTTTCCTTTTTAGTTGTCCAGGGAGATAAAGAGCAAATGGAAACAGGAGCAGAACGCATTGAGGTGAATGAGCCTTGGTGATCTGGAAAATTGCTGGTGACACGTGGGGGACAGGTTGGAGGAGAGGTGGGCACACAGAGTGCGGCTGTTCAGAACAAGTGGCCGGGCAGTGGAGGGCAGCTGCAGCCCAGGCCTCATGGGCAGTCCTGAGGGGGCATTTCCGACAGGCTCTAGTTGATGGTCCTCATTAAGCTAGCCAAGCACAGCGACACTTTCCCAGTTGGGCAAGAAACACAGGCCCGGTTACAAGTGAGCACTGAATAATTGAAAGTGCTGTTCAAAGTCTACTGTCACTGTTAGGATCACAGAGCCAGCTCAGGTAGAGGTGTCTTAGCACTTAATTCCAGGCCTGCTTTAACCAGCAGAGTGGAATTCGCACTTGAAGGTATCTCATTTGACTTGGTCTTGTGCCATGCAGTCTAGCATGACTGGCCTGTTCCTGTGTTTCCTGCCACACGTGGTGGAAGGCCCCAGTAGCACAGCCACTGCCCTGCTGAATGCCAGGAGCTACCCATACCTTGTTAGTTCATCATTCAACAGTGCTTCGTTCAGCGGCACTGGAGCCTTTTTACTGGGACCCTTGGTGTCAGCAGAGTTAGGGCACGGGATGGACTTGGGGAGGGGCAGGTGAAATCTCTAAGTTTTGTTCTTAACAGCACTGATCAAATTGGTCTGTGTGGGGGGGTGGGGGTGTCTTTTACAGTTAAATACTAACCCTCTATGAGTCCTTCTGGCTTTTCATATCAGCTCATTCCCAATTTGGAACGTGTGACTTTCTGTTACGGCATCAAACTGGTCAAGCTGAAGGCAAGCAATGAGAAGGAAGCCTGGCTAGCTGGTGGCTGGCTCTCCTTTAATGCTGCTCTGTGTTTTCCGAGTTGTACGTTTGATTACCTGTGTGGGTTAGCTTAACCTTGGTATTCTTGAAGAGGAGCAGTATGCTGGTGAAATTTTATTGCTTTGACAAAATAGCTCAGATAATGAACTTACAGGGAAGAAAGTTTCATCTTTTGCTTTGTGGTTTAGTCCATGGTTTTCTGGCCCAGCTGCTTTGGGCCTGTGCTGAGGCAGCACATTATGCCATATGTAGCAATTTCCTCTGAGATAAAGCCTTCCATCTTGGAGAAAAGATCTTTAAGACAGCAGAAGGTACCAGGACAGAAAACAATAAGATGTGCTAAAGGGAGGCAAACAACAGGATATGCTAAGGAGAGGTAGCCAGCAAAATGTTCCAAAGGGAGGTAAACAAGAAGATACTCTAAACCAGAGTTTCATCCTACAGAGAAACTCATTAAGCTCAGGAAGTGAACAACTCAGTAGGAGTTCAGGAAGTCCCTGAAATTGACCAGTGTCCCTAGGTCTTCCCTCTCCAGGCACATACAAGCTGGAAAGACCCCTGAGAAACTCAAACAAGCCAAGCTGCCTAGAAAGGACTCAAATCCACCTGAACCACCTCCCTCCAAGATGCACCCACCAACCTGTAGAGCTAAAAGTTGGGTTGTACCTTCTGTGCTTCCTGCTTTTATTACCTGTCACTCATGCTGGGATAGGCTTCAGTGATACAGCTGTCTTTGAGTCATTTCTGGCCCTGTAAGTAATTCTTTACCCATACTCCTGTAAGTAAACCCAATAAAACTTACTGGTTCACCAAGTTGAATTTGGTGGTATCCTTCCTTTGCTTTCTCATCAGTTCTCTATGTGGGGTGAGTGAAGAGTTGTTCATGTCTCCCCAGAAATTGTGTCAAGTAGGAACACATGACAGTCAGGAAGAAGAAAGAATGCCAAGAAGAGGCACTATCTCCTTCAAGAGTTCACTCAATGACCTAGCTTTCTTCTACAAGGCCCCACCCCCTAAAGCTTCCAGCATCTCCCAGAAGACCACTTAGTGGGGTCCAAGCGTCAATGCATGGGCCTTTGTGGGGTACAACAGCAGACAACAAAGCCACCATTTCCTGCACATTGGCCTTACTCCACAAACAGCTCCTCTGCTAATTCCACAGCAAGCCCTTTCTCCTACACAGCACACAGGTGGTTGAGGGCCAGTGTGACCAGTGAGGGCTGCCGGGTGTACTGCAGGGCTGTGGCTGTGGACCACTCCACTAACATCAACGACCATATTAATTGTTTGAAATTCTAACGTGTTTGTTGGGTTGGTGGGAAATTTGTTTCTGTTCCCATAACCAGATCTCAGCACCTAGTGGCAGACATTTTCTGAAATAGTTTTAGGTTTACACCCACAAGGCAATTTTCTTCCGTATCTAAGCACTGGAGTAGAAGAGGAGCTGTGTTATTGCTGTGATGCTCTCTTGATTTGAGCTTCTGGGAAGGCTTCAAGATCAAGTTTGGATATAAGCAAGAGCCTCATTGGACAGAGTTGATTTGGGGAGGTGAGGAGGTGAGACCTCTCAGTCCTGGAGGCCGAACAAGAGCTTCACTTTCCTTTAATGCAGCTAAGGCCATTGACCCCAGGTCCAGAGGCTCTCTCTATAGGCTACTGCCTTCTAGCCTATAGTAATTGATTATTGTTATTAAAGTGATATCTATTATTTGTTGAGTGCCTACTAAGTGCCCGGGATAACCCTAGCAGAGCTCTACATACACTTTTTGATTAGTCACCACAGTAACTCTGTGCAGTAGGAAACAGTTATTTCTGTTTAGAGAGAATATAGCCAAGATCCAGAGGAAGTAAGTCCTTTGCTGGGGCTTGATGGGAAATGTTTGCTCAGTTCCCGAGGCTGTGCCTAGTCTATCAAGCTCAGTTGCCAGTTGTTCCTGGGCACCTACATCCCATGTTGTCTTCTGTTGTCCTCATCTTTAAACGTCCTCTGCAGCAATATATTTCCAAAGGCAGCAGTGACTCCTTCTGCATGGGCAAGTACCTTCTGATTTTCTGATAGACACAGGAATCTGCATTGCGATGGGATAGGAGGGACTGTTGACTATGCTGTTGTCTGTGGAGGGTCCAGGCTTCCTCCAGGAACTGAGCGGTCCCTTCTATCCTGGGTGGTCAAGCTGGAAGGAAGCAGATATGCTTCATTAACAGATTCCCTCAGCATTTAAGAAACATTTGGAAGACTCCAGAATGCAGCCACCAGGGGCAATGGGCACTGCTTTCTGGTGTCTGCCTGTGTCTGGGTAGCCTTTCCTTGGGGATAAGTTTCCCATCTCTCACAACCTCACCTTTTTCAGAACCACCCTTGTGATTAAAATTGTTTTGAGATTGTGTGTGTGTGTGTGTGTGTGTGTGTACGTGTGTGTGTCTCTGTGCGGGCACGCACGTGTGCATGTGTGTGCTTATGGAATTCAGTGGTTGACTTTTAATATCTTTCTCTCGTTCCCCACCTCACTTTTTGAGATAGGGTCTCTGATTGGACCTGGAGCTCGCTGATTTGACTAGACTGGCTGGCCAACACCCACCTGTGTGAAAAAATTTTTTGAGAGTGTGTGTGTGTGTGTGTGTGTGTGTGTACGTGTGTGTGTCTCTGTGCGGGCACGCACGTGTGCATGTGTGTGCTTATGGAATTCAGTGGTTGACTTTTAATATCTTTCTCTCGTTCCCCACCTCACTTTTTGAGATAGGGTCTCTGATTGGACCTGGAGCTCGCTGATTTGACTAGACTGGCTGGCCAACAATACCCTGGGATGCACCTGTTTCAGCTGTCCCCACACCGGGGTTACAGACATGTGGCACCAGCAAACCTGGTTTTTACATGTGTGCTGGAGATGGAATTCAGGACCTCCTCATCCTGCAGCAAGCACCCACAGAGCCATGTCCCCAGCCCCTCCCCCATGAATTTTTATTGCTAAAAACTAAGCAAAAAGGTACACGTTTGGTGCAAAATGTTACCTTTCAGCTCAGCCAGCTGCATCTTGAGCCCCAGTGTTTTTGTGACAAGTCAGTCTTTGATAAACTACCCCCATTTCAAAGAGACTAGAAGGTTCTTTCACTTGTGTGAAGTACAATCTTTGTCCTGGAAAGTCCTCTGCTCCACAGCACTGATATTAGCCCCTGGGAACTGGCAAGTGAGATGAATTAGAAGCCTGGAGCAAAATATTTGGTTTCATGCAATTTAGTTTCTTTCTACTACTTGCTTAAAATTCTATGGAATAATTAAATCTCAGAAGTGTCTTGTGGGTACTTCAGGCTCCCCTTTCTTTCAAGCTTATTGATTGTTTTGGCTATCACTCACAAAAGCCAAGGCATATTTAACATTTAATAGGACCGTTTGGTGAAATTCAGAAAAAGAAAGTTCATGAAGTGGTTGAGTACTCCAAACTGCAGCAGGGCGCCCCAGCAGGGGAAACCTCATCATCCATGCACTCACAGCCCTGAGGGTGCCCTCTAATGTAGAGCATTGACTGGGCCCAGTGGTGAAAGAGAGAAAGGAAAGCTTGGCGTTCCCGCCGCTAAGGAACAGACAGTGTCACTGGGACAGGAGAGGATGCGGCAAACCAGTGACAAAAGGCAGCTGAACAAAGCAACATAAACTGGGTGAAAGGAGACTTTCTCTGCTGTCTAAGGTGAGTCTGAGGGCTGATTACCACTGTGTTTGTCATATGAGGTAATCCAAAAGAGAAAGCTTATTTTGACTCAAGAGTTTTGGAGAATTCAGTTCATGATTAGCTGGCTTTGCTCCTGTGGGAAGGCAGCCTACCACGGGAAGACATGCCCCCAGCAACCCTGCTTCCTCTAACTAGGCCCCCCTGATAAAAAGTCCATGCCTTCCAAATGGGTCCCTGGTCTGAGGACCAAGCCTTCAATACTTGAGCCTTAGTGGGAGACGTGTAAGGCCCAAAATAAACACGCAGCAAATTCTGAATTTAACTTGCAACTTCTCCATTTTTACTTTATGCTTCTTTTTATCTTTTCTTTCTGCAAGTGTGCTATCTCTGAGCTGTGTACCCAGCTCATTAAAAAAACAAAAACAACAACAGCATCTCACAGTGTAGCCTAGGCCGGACTCAAAATCATGATCCTCCTTCAACTTCCTGAGTGCTGGGATTACAGGCGGGTACTACTACACTGGCCTTGACTTGTGACTTTCTGAACCAGGTAATCAAACTGAGTGTCATGGAAGGTAGGAAAACACCATAAGCAAGTGTCTCTTCGTCGTCTGCCCACCTCTTGGCAAGTCTTCCAACGAGTTACTCTCTAGATGCCAGAGCTGAGAGGATCTGGATTAGTCCGGGGCTGAACAAGCCAGGACTACTGCTGCCTGAGCCGTTTTTTATTGTTTTTCTATAATCCGGGTTAAAAGGCATTTGAGAATAATGCGCTCTCAGAGCTGCCTCCCGTCTGTCCTGAAGACCGGCTGCCCTCCCATGCCATTTTAGCAATGAGGCGCAGTGAGAGGCCTAAACACATAACCCCTGCGAAGGTGGAAATGAGTATTTCTCAGCAAAAGACGAAATGGAGGGGCGAGGAGGTGGAGGAAGGAGCACCAACTGCACTGCGCTTTGATGGCCTTATATTTTCAAGCTCTGAAAAAGAAGAATTGGGGCTGCGGAACTCAATATAGAGCAGCGATCTGTGGTTGGGGGAATGCGGCACATCTGCCTTTTATAGGTTTGGAATGAAAAATGTTTTTAATTAAGGAGTGGAATTGGGGCTTTTAGTCTTGCTACATGCTATGTACCTGTCAAACCTGCTGGATGGGAATTTAGCTCTGACCTCTCACCCCCACCTATGTTAACCAAAGGATTGTCAGAACCGGGAGGAAGTACGAGCACCTGAGGCCTGCGTCGCTGTCACTGGACCCCCACTCTGACACAGACTGCACCCCAGTATAGAAAACCCTCTGCCCTCTTATGCATGGGCCGTGGCAACAGGAGTCTAGCTGCTTGGCTTGGGGGTGGAAGGGAAAGTGGTCAGTGCCGTTGCTGACTGTGGACTGACACTGTGAGCCAGGAAGGCTTAGGGGCCCGACAGCAGAGAACAAAGAACTACAATGACAATAAAAACCCAGAAACCAAAAAAGTTACAGAATAAAACAACTCCAGAATGGGTAATGCTCTGTTGATTTGCCTCTAAAACAAAGCACTGGCAGTCTCATACCCCATCCCCTAATGCCTCTGGGAAGGAAAGGAGAATCCTGCTCTTGGGAAGCCAGCTGAGTCTGAGACACCGCTACAGAGGCTCGGTAGGTCTTCATTGGACTTGGAGCTCGAGTGAGAAACAGCTGCTGTCTTCTTGGTAAGTCACACAGCTTCCTGAGCGTGGTTCCTGGGCTTTCCACGTTTCCCCCAAGTGTCTCTAGGTGTAAGAGTGAAACCACTGAGGACAAGTCAGCCTTCGGGTTGCAACAGCAAGAGGTTTATTTAGTACACAGGTACCTGTGGGCACAAAGTCTCCTTGGAGGACTTGCACGCCCCCATGCTGGGTTTTGGCACTTTTATAGAGCAGAAGCGGGGTACAGAAGCAGAAGCATGGTTATTGGCCCATTCAAACGAGTATAAAGCATGAGGAAGTTAAGTTGTTAAATTCTGGGTGGGTGACTTATGGTACAGATGTTATTTCCTGATTTCCTGGTATCGAGCCCCGGGGATTGCCAGATGCAGATGGCTTGACCACTACGTCCTGTTTTTCTGATAAGCTAGTTTCTCAATGCTTGACCTCTTGTCAGGCATTCTTATCAGGTGGCCTCATGGCGCCTAGGTTTTTCATTCCTCCCTTTTTCTTGGACATATGAGTGGAATCTTTCACTCATCATAACATATCTGGGTCCTGAGTTCTCAATGCCTGGTACTGACTGGTGAGGACTAGTGTCTGAACTACAGACAGCCGATGAGCATGGAGAGAGGTGAATCAACAAAGTTAGAGATATCAGGGTCCAGGAAAGAAACTGCTGGTGGGGGGGTTCCATACAAGATTTCAAATGGGGTCAATCCACTAGGTCCAGGGGTATTCCTGGCCCGGTATAATGCCAAGGGCAGTAGAGTCACCCAGTCTTTAGTGCCAGTTGCTAGCGAGAATTTAGTTAGAGCCTCCTTAATGGTTCTATTCATTCGCTCTACCTGACCTGAACTCTGGGGCCTGTAAGCACAATGTAATTTCCAATCAATCCCCAGTAACCTGGCCACCTTCTGACTTACCTGGGAGACGAAGGCTGGTCCGTTATCTGACCCTATTACCTGAGGCATCCCAAATCGGGGAAAGATGTCATCTAATAGCTTCTTGGATACCACCCTTGCAGTTTCTTGCTTGGTCGGGTAGGCTTCTGGCCATCCTGAAAAAGTGTCAATGAAAACTAACAAATATTTATAGCCATACATTCCTGGTTTGACCTCGGTGAAGTCAACTTCCCAATGAATTCCTGGCCTGTGGCCTCTTTGTCTGACCCCTCCTGAAGCTTTATTTTTGCCCCAGTTTACCTGGGCACAGGCCTTACAGTTCTTAACAATTCTTTGTAGGATGGCATCTTTGTTTAGCAGATAATGGATTGTTTCTTCCCGCTCGATCAGCTTTTTCATTTTGGAGACTCCTAGGTGGGTCCATTTGTGAAGTTCATCTAGGAGGTCTTCTACTGATTTTTGAGGTAGAACTGTCTTTCCCTGATATTCCCAATACCCAGTCTCTGGATCACTGAGGGCTCCCATTTTCTTAAGTAATTCTCTGTCTTCCTGGGAATAGCTTCTAATGGCCTCGTCTCTCTTTTGTTCGGGGACGATTCTCGTGGTTAGTACTTGACTCTTCATGGCAGCCTCCCTGGCTGTCTGATCGGCCAGCCGGTTTCCTTTTGCTTCTGGCTGGTTTCCTTTCTGATGTCCCTTCCTTTCTGATGTCCCGGGCAATACATAATACTGAGTTCCTTTGGTAGGAACAGAGCATCTAGGAGCACTATGATTTCGGCTTTGTTTTTTATTTCTTTTCCTCCTGAAGTAAGGAGCCCTCTTCTCTTATAAATTTCCCCGTGGATGTGTGCAGTAGCGAAGGCGTATCAGCTGTCAGTATATACATTCAGCTTCTTACCTTCTGCCAACCGCAGGGCTTGCGTCAGGGCCACCAGCTCAGCCTTTTGCGCGGATGTCCCCTCTGGTAAAGGCTCTGCCCATATTACCTTGCTGTCTGAGGTGACTGCCGCCCCTGCTCGGCGCTGACCCCCTTCGAGGAAACTGCTCCCGTCTGTGTACCAGGTATAGTCTGCCTTCTCCAGTGGCTTATTGCTGAGATCTGGTCGGGTGCCAAAAACCTCGGCCAGAACCCGATGGCAGTCATGGTCATCTCGAGGGTCGGGCTCTTCTGCAGTGGGCAGCAAGGTTGCAGGATTGAGAGCGACAGAGGGTCCGAACTGGATGCGGTCAGTGTCCAGGAGCAAGGCTTGATAATGAGTCATCCGGGCATTTGAGAGCCATCGGTCCGGGGGCTGTTTGATGAGAGACTCTAGAGCATGGGGGGCCTGAACGCATAGGGGCTGACCCAAAGTCAACTTATAGGCGTCTTTGACCAGGACAGCTAGGGTGGCCACCATTCTCAGACAAGGGGGCCAGCTGGCAGCTACTGGGTCTAGTTTCTTTGATAGGTAAGCCACGGGGCGTCTCCACGGCCCTAATTTTTGAGTCAGGACCCCCTTCGCATACCCCAGCTTTTCATCAACGTACAGTTCAAACGGTTTTGTTAGATCAGGCAGGCCAAGAGCCGGTGCTTCCAACAGGGCCTTCTTTATGCTATTGAAGGCCTGTTGGTGGCGGTCTTCCCAAATGAAAGGTTCATCTGTCTTGGTTAAGAGGTACAGGGGGGCCGCCATTTCCGCGAACCCTGGAATCCATAGGTGACAAAACCCGGCAGTCCCCAAAAATTCTCTCACCTGTCTGCGATCTTGAGGTGTCGGGATGCCCAAGATGGTCTCCTGGCGGGCTTGTGTCAGCCATCTCTGCCCTCCGTTCAATCGGTACCCCAAATAGGTTACCTCTCATTGGCAGAGCTGATAGGCAACAGGGGGGTGTTCCAGGCCGACCGACATGGGATTAATATTCCTTGTTCTAATAGTCTTTTGATGTGTGGCCTAATTCCTTGGCGAGCCTCGGTTGCCATGGAATATTATTTGACAGCCACTGGGTTCGCGGTGGCCTTCAGTTCAATGATTAGGGGCGGCTGATGGATAGCCAGCCCCATTCCTCCAGTTTCTGCCCAGGCTTCAGGAAATTTAGAGAGCCACCTGCCCATGTCTTTCTGGATAGAGGAGGGGGCATTATATAGTCTATATTCATCTTCTAGTTTGAGGGTGAGCACCTGTATGGGCGCTCCAGTGGAGTCTGTAATTCTAGCCCCTTTCCCTTCAAAATAAATGTGTGCTCCAAGCTTGGTTAGTAGATCTCTTCCTAACAAGGGGTAAGGACAATCTGGTCCATGCAAGAAGGTATGAGTCACAGTCCCTGAGGCAAGCTGGACTTTCCAGCCTGTAGTCCAATGGTAACGTTTTGCTCCAGTAGCCCCTTCTACCCATATTGTCTTTTTGCTAAGCGGGCCAGTCGTTTGGGTGAAACGGAATGTTGTGCCCCAGTGTCTACCATGAAGGTGACTGGATCCCCCCCACACAAAGAGTTACCCTGGGCTCAGGTGGGGGTTCCTGGCCCCGACCTCCCTAATCGAGATTAAGGATTTCAGCTTTTTCTTCCCTGTTTTTTCTTTCTCTTGGTACAGTCCTTTACCCAGTGTCCTTTTTCCTTGCAATAGGCACACTGGTCTTTCTCTAGTCGGACACGCCCTGCCAGGATTCTACTTAGTTCTTTATTTCGCTTTCAATCTCTCACTGCCTCTCTATCTTCTGCCTCTCTTTTTTGTCTTTCTTCTTTCTCCTCTGGTGTTTCTCTTTTGTTAAAGATCCTCTCTGCCTCCCTTAAGAGGTCCCTAAGACCTTGCCCCTGTAAATTCTCCATTCTTTGGAGTTTACTCCTAATATCAGGAGCTGATTGCCATATGAAAGACATGGAAACACTTACTTCCTGATCGGGGCTGTCTGGATCAAAGGGAGTGTACCTCCGATATGCCTCTTTAAGTCTTTCTAGAAACACAGTGGGCGGCTCGTCTGCTCCCTGTGTCACTGACCTTACCTTGGCCAAATTGGTGGGGCATCTCCCTGCCCCTTGGAGGCCCACTACAAGCACCTGGCGATAAAGACGTAGGTGTTCCCTACCTTCAGCCTTGTTGAAATCCCAAGCAGGTCTGGTGAGGGGAAAGGCAGCCTCGATCTCATTTGGCAGTTGGGTTGGTTTCCCGTCTGCCCCCGGGACATGCTTTCGGGCTTCCAGAATGACTCTCTGCTTTTCCTCCGTAGTTAGGAGGACCTGCAGGAGCTGTTGGCAATCGTCCCACGTGGGTTGGTGGGTAAGGAGAATAGACTCTATCAGGGCCGTTAGGGCCTGCGGGTCTTGGGAAAAGGACGGGTTATGAGTTTTCCAGTTATACAGGTCTGAAGCGGAGAAGGGCCAATACTGAAACTGGTTTCCTTCCCCTCCTGCGAGTCGGAGGGGCAGGATGTGTGAGGAATCTCCCTGTCCTCTCCTCTCTCTGAGTCGACCCGCAATGGGAGAGGGAGCGACCTCCGGTCCCTCTGCTTGGACGTCATCTGGAACCGCCGCAGCAGCCTGCGGAGGGGGGTGATAGGGAGGGAGAGAAGATCTTAGCTTTAACCTGCAAAATAACATCAGAATCAAAAGTCCCATCCCGAGGCCAACCGACATTAAACGTGGGCCACTCGGAGGAACAAAAGGTTATCCATTGGTGCTTCTTGATTTCCACAGATTGATTGTGAGCTCGGCTCTTAACTTCTCTCCAGTGATCTAGAGTTAAACTCAGGGGGGTGGTTAGTTGTTGTCCCATTTTGGGGTATTCTAAAATCACAATGAGGCAGACAAACAACAGAAACAACAAAAATAGACAGCCGGCGACAAGGTACCGCTTAGCGCGACTCTGGAGAAAAACTGAAAATATAAAATCAGACGGCGAGGTTGACACTTCGCTCCTCAGGGACACGTATCCTTCAGATGTAGGTATAAGGTGCTTCCACTGGAGGCATGAATCTGTGCCTGTCTGAGCACCCCATTTAGCTGGTCTCTTCAGATCTTCCAAGAGGAGGATGGCTGCTCATGCTTGACTAGGTCCCAACGTCCTCCGCATTTCCATAGCCTTGTCACTGTCACTGCTCCTCTCCCTCCTCTCCCTTGTAAAATCCCATTTTAACCCTTGAAGAGCCAATGAGGGCAGCATTGATTCCTCTCTAGGCCCAAGTATTGCCATCGACCCTTTAACAATTAAAACCTTTGTAAAGTTTTTAATATGACCTCCCTAATTTTAAAACTAAATTCTTGAGTCAGCCTATCAAAGATGAACCATTTTTCTCTTCTCTCACTTTGCCTCTCCTGCCGTCTTATGAATTGCTGTTATTTTGGTTCCTTAAACCAGTCTTTGCCCACACATTGGTAAAGTAGATCTACATATAGATCAACTGTCTCCTCCTTGCTGAAGTGTTCCCTCTCACGAGGCAGAATAATCGTTCCTTTGTCCACGGTCCGGCCTCCTGTCTTCCATTCCCTACCGCTGCGCCCTTCCTTCTCGGCTCCTGAAGCTCAGCACTGAAGTAGCACTGCCCTGAGCCTGTGCACTCCCCACACTGCATTGCCCTTAGCTGTGCCTGCCTTGCTCTGTAGGCCAGTCCACAGCCTGAATGCTATTACTCTTCTTTGAACTTTTGCATTTAGCTCAGTTTCTGCTGTTTTGTTAACATTCCTTAAGTGTTGTTAAAACGAACTGAGTTCAGACTGAAAGAGTGAAAAGAATCTGGAAAACCATGCAGATTTGGGGAGTCTTGGTGCAGAGAAGTGATTCTCATGGAATGATAACCAAGATTGTCTCCTGTGGTTGAAGTCAAGGACAATAGTAACCAAATAACCAAACAGCTATATATAAAAATTTTTTATTTTATATGTATGCATGTATTGCCTGCATGTAGGTAAGTACACCCATGTCATGCAGTGCCTGCAGAAGACAGAAGAGGCTGTTGGATCCCCTGGAATTGGAGTTATGGACAGTTGTTAGCTGCCATGTGGGTGCTGGGATTCGAACCTGGGTCTTCTGCAAGAACAGCCAGTGTTCTTAACCGCTGAGCCATCTTTCCAGCCCCCCAAACAGCTATATTAGCTTACTTCTGCAACACACACCCATGCTCACATCCATCCACTCCCACACACCCCATATCACTAATTCACTCATATAGATATACCCCTGCTCTGTGACAATATCCCTGGGAGACATGAACAATCATCTACTCACTTGAGAGAGGGAACTAATAACAGACCAAAGTAAGGATAGCACCAAAGTCCAACTTGGTGCATCAGTGAGTTTTATTGGTGTTACTTACAGGAGTGTGGATGAGGAGTTACTTAGAGGAGCAGAAATGATTAAAAGACAGTTGCATCCCCAAAGCGGACCCCAGCATGGTGACAGCTCAGAAAAGCTGGAAATTTGGAGCTCTGTACAGCCTGCAGTCAGCTGGGCAGGCAGGAGACCGTCTCTTACAGGCAGGAGAGGGTCTCTTTCTTACAGGCCTCTCAGCTCCTCTGGGCAGGCTCTCACAGCAGTCCTTACTGTTTATGTGCACTTAGGGAAAAAGGACTAGTGACTCTGGTCAGTTTCAAGGACTTCCTGAAGACATTGAGTTGTTTACTTGATTTTAACTAGTTTCCCTGCAGGGTGGAATGTTGCACCTCCCCTCACAACATCCAAGATGGAAGGTTTTATCTTGGAAGAAACTGCTACACAGCAACCCTGTGGCAAAATATTTACAGTTTAGAAACTTACTGAACACACTAAATGATACTGCTTTCATTTCTATTGTCAAAATTATTTATTTCTTTTATGACTATATACAGGAGATGATAGATTTTAAAATCATATTTAGTATTAGGTATTGCATAATAGTTAAAGTGACAATTGCTAATTTTTGCTGAGCCTTTAGTATGTGCCAGGCACTCGAAAATATGTTACATATGGCAATTTATTTACTTGACACAATAAAGTTAAATGTGAGTCATAACTGATACTATCTGTGTGGTTCCAAGAAGAAATTTCATAGCGTCCTATAGATATGGCACTTACGACTGGGATTATGGGTATCCGATACAGAACTATTGTGACATGGTGAGGATGTCTATCTAATCCACAAAACCATGATTTCAGTTTGACGATTTAAGAAAGAAATATTGACATTTGGGCATATAAGAATTAGAACTGTGGAAAATGAGTCCATTTTACCACAGTGGGGCTGGAGTATCAGTAGGAGTCTCAGAAAGTTGGGGAGTAATGGGGGGAGCAGTCCCACCTTCATACCAACCCAGGTCTATGCATCTGTTTTACAGGAGCCGTGGGAAACCCCAGGCCCCAAAGATGAATGCAAAAGCCCTGTCCCGAGAGAGGACAGTGTGGACGGCTTCCTGGAGCTTCCCTTACCTGAGCCCAGAGGGGAAAACTCACCCCTCCACCTGTTTTTGCAAGGCAGTGATTCTTGGAACTAGGGAGGCTGAGAGATTCATAGGCTCAAAGAAGTTTGCTTTCTATTTTTAGACCAAATTAACTTTTGGAGATGATGAGAAAGCAGGACGTGGCCTTAGCGCTCAGGGCTGCAGGACACTAATTCGTGTTTGGTGAGTGACTCAGCAGATTTCTCTCCGACCTACACTGAGCCTGTGTTAACAGTCTCCTATCTCATTATGTAGGGTTCACACCCTATTAGTATTTATTTTAGTTAATATAATGCAATTAGAGCAAATCATATCAGTGGCTTTCACATCATGTACAGAAATAAAAGTTATTGAAACACCAGTGCTAATGGAAAGCTATAGAAAACGGTTAATGTGATGAAATGCTTGGATTGAGTTAAACTCAGGAAACTGGGAAGCAGAATGGGGCATGTGACCTCTTCAGAGATTCTTTTCTGTTTGTTTGTTTTGAGGCAGGGTCTCTCTGTAGCCCGAGCTGGCTTGGAACTTGATATGTAGACCAGGCTGGCCTTGATCTCACAGAGAGCCTCCTGCCTCTGCCTTCATAGTGCTGGGGTTAAAGGCAGAATCTGCTGCAAGCACTCAGACACTCAGGGGTGCCTTGTCTCTGTATTCTCCCTCCGACGAGGCTGTGATCATGTTGGCTTATTGGGAAAAGGTTCCCCATTTGGATCTGTCAAAAATGTTGGTCTTGAGAAAATGAAGAGGAAGCTCTAATCCCAGCTCCTCTTTAAATGGAGTGACTCTGAACCTCTCTGGGCCCTCAGCCTTCACCTGTACGTGAAGGAGGATGGTGATGGTTGTGCAGCCCCTGACTCTGTCGTTACACTCACTGGTACTGTGACTTCTCAGCGGCTAAGCCAGGCGATGAAGCATATGGGCTGACTCCAGCTAGTTTTTCTGCCTGAGGCAAACACAAATGTAAACCCCAAAGCCTGGTTACAGAGGTTATCCTTCAGTACTATGTGGCCTGCTGGATACCATTCATGGCTTACAGCCCTATCCTTCCAGGGCTCCTAGGCCCAGGTGGTCAGGTACAGCAAAGGTGAACATTGCTTCATTATTCTAAATTTGAATGAAGCTGGGTTTATCACACTTCCCTTTCTTTAGCCTTTTCTTAAGCCCCTTTGCCTGACTCTAATGACAAAAGGATGAGTTGGGGACTTGAGTATGTAGAACATTCTGGAAATGAAGTCAAGGGACAAGGAAGGAACAGTTTAAATGAGGAACTGGACACTGCCTCCCAGTGGTCCTTTTGTTTGAGAGGCCCGAGGACATCCTGACTCCATTTCTGGCTCCCTTGTGGAAGGGCACAGTTCCCACCTAAGACTCAGGTCCAACTTTTTGAATCATTGGTATCCCTGAAACATATCACCAGAAACTCATTCTTTGGGTCTTCTGAGGGATGTTTCCGGTGGTGCAGTTCTGAGGAAATAATTAACAATTATTTCTGAGGAGAAGCTTCCAGCCAGAGCTGTACCTTGTGGTGGTTCACACATCTTACAAAGAATTGTTATTTAAGCAATAATCCTTGAGAAATTGGTCGTTACCCACATTAAACGACTCAGCCCATTGCCAAGGATGGTTAACGCTCTAATAAACTGGTCATTAACTGTAGTAACAATGAATTTCGAGGGGATTATTGCTATTATAAACCTTAATCAATGGTTTATAACAGCAATAATGTGGTCCTTTCTCTTAATGGTAAGTAGGGCAGCTTGCACCATTGCCTTGAAAATGTTTTTGTGGTGGCTGATAAGTCCAAGGGGAGGCGTTGGAAGGGCCGCTCACTCTGGGAACAAACCAAGGAACGTAAAGGTTACATGGGGAGCCCTTGATTGCCCGTGTTCTACTGTCAAGGGTACGTGGACCTCCTCCCCTGCAGACTTTGAGGTTTCAGACTCCTGCAGTTGTCTACGCAGCATGAGACTCTGTACTGTAATGTGAGGGGACGTAACACAGCCCAGGCCTTTGTGTATGGACAGCAATAGGAAGAGGAAATTACCACATGCTTAGCCAATGGACGTGTCAGGTTATACAGTGGACATATACTCAGTTCCGTCACTAACTTAGGTGATTCCAGATGGCATCTCGCCTTTATGAGCTTCTGAAAAGTGGAGCTGGGAATAAGTAGCTTGTCAAGTTCTTTTCTAGTGTAACACACTAAGGTGCTTTTAATAATATTGGCATCTTATATCAGCATGCCTTCACAGAGCAATAATAACATTATTATTCATAATAATAATAACTTACTTAATGCTTGGTATTGTTCTTAGTTGCTTACATATATTAACTCAATGAATCCTTGAAACAGCCTACTTCTGTGATAGAGGACCTTGAGGCAGGACAGATTAAAAACTTGTGTGAACCGCTAAGCTCATGTGAAGTGAGCTGGGATTTGGAAATGTCCATCCTTCATTATCTGAAGGGATAGGTTCTAAGACCTATCCCTGAAACTGTAGCTAGTACCAGATCCGACATATGCAATGTGTTATTTCCTATAAATAGGTATCTGTGGTAAAACTGAATTTATAAATTAGGCAAGAAGGAAATCAAGAACAATAATAATGAGAATGATTGTAGTAACACGTAAGTGATATGAATATGATTTTTCTTTCTCTGGCTGCTTTATAGTGGGTAGCTTATACTGTATGGATACACTGGACACACTGATGTTTCAGGCCTCAAGCCAGATGGAGCTGGACAGCATAATAGTTCATCACACTACTCAGATAGTACACCATCTAAAACATACGAGTTGTTCTGGAATTTCTCATTAATATTTAGGAGCATAGTCATCTGTGGAGTCCAGCCTCCATGCTCTTTCCTTCCATCCACTACAAGTCCCTCCTCATCGTCACCTTGATTCTTACAAGCAGGCAGACTGGGGCTATCTTCTCGGGTTTACAGATGAGGAATGCAGGACCCACTTGAGTTGATGAGGTGTGGCTGAGCCCTTCTGGGGGCACCCTCTGCTACTGCCAGGGGACTGTTCTAGCGAGCCCCAGGCCCAGGAGCTGCTGTCCCACCTACATGGCTACATCTCAAGGCTGTGCTACTTGCTGAAACTTCCTCCCACAGCACAGGAAAGGGGAAAAGTTCATCCCTCTCTACACATCACAGGATGTGTTCCAGGACACACAGAGCGACAGTTTTATCACAACATAGAATATTAGGAAATAGACTTTGGGGGCTGTGGTGGTTCAATTTAAAAATTTTTGTTATTATGGACAATTTAGAGCATATATAGAAAAAAAGTATCATGACACCCCCATGTACCCATTACCAGCTTAGTACTATTACCTCATGGCCGAGTTGCTGCATCAACTCTGCTCCTCCTACCTTGGGTCGTTTTGGATTAACTCGTTGGTGTAATGCCATTCAATCATTTTCATTCTTTTTAAATTTTTTTAAAAAAATATTTTACTTATTATTTTTATGTTGTGTGTATGCGTGTATTGCCTGCATGTAGTAAGTGCACCTGTGTCATGCAATGCCTACGGAGGACAGAAGGGGCCATCAGATCCCCTGGAACTGGAGTTACGGACAGTTGTTAGCAGCCATGTGGGTGCTGGGATTCGAACCTGGGTCTTCTGCAAGAACAACCAGTGTTCTTAACCACTGAGCCATCTCTCCAGCCCCTAGTTTTCATCCTTATATGCACTCTTCTGGGCTGAAAAAATAATTACCAGACCACTATCAGACCTTCAAGAAGTAGTAACAATTTCTTAATAAAATCAATTACCCAGATTGTTCATAAGTGCATTCAGAGCCCCTTCTTGCTCTATCCACCTGCTCTATGACCTCTGACAAACCCCGTTTGCTCATCTCTAGCAGGGAAGGTGCATTCAGCATCCCTTCTCTTCTCTCACCTGGTGGCTGAAGTGGAAGCCTCTATAGTACAGGATACCTTTGAACACCAGTGTTTGTGATCATACCACATTGTTATTAGCAGATGTCCTTTGTATAGCACCAGGAGGAATCTTCTGGACGCTGCCCCTGACCCCGTCAGCATGGCTTTCAAGTGTGACTCTTGCTGTGGAGCACACTCCAGAGAGCAGTTTCCTTGGGATGTGTAGGGAATGAGAGAGCAATCCTTTTATGAGTTCTGCCGAACCATGCAGCCCATTGGAGGGGAGAGAGCCACCTTGTGACCTTTCTCAGGAAAGGGATGCCCACTGCATTCTACCATCAACCATGTGGTGCTGTCTGTCCAGAGAGCACCTTGGGTAATAAGGCCATGGAGATGGTAAAGTTCCATTTCCCTTGCTCAGCCTGGTTACGTGATAACTATCCTCCACCCTCCGACCTCCCAGTTTCTCATGTGCATCATAAGAAGGCTGGGCTGAGGCTGTCACAGAAAAGTGTCTAAAAAAATTTCTGCGGGCACTTCCAAGCTTTATATTTTCCTCTGGATTTTATACATGTCCAAAAGTTAAGTCTTGTCTCTGCGTTTTCTGTCCCTATCCCCCTTTCTAGGCTAAAAGGATGTTCTAGTTCTCTTGATGTGCCAATAGCCTGTGAACTTTTACCAATGAGATTCTTGCCCGGCAGGTCTGAGAATCATGTCTTCCCTGAGAGCTTTGGCCAATGACTTGGGGGCCGGGGGCGCGGGGTTGGGGAGAGAAGTGCCCTAAATGGCCACTGGAGGGGCTCCATCTTCTAAGCCCATTCCTGGAGCCTCAGACTCCTTCTGTAAAATGTGTTTAACCATAGTGATCTGGCCATGCATGGTGACACATGCCTGTGTTCCTGGCACTTGGAAGGCTGAGGCAGGAGGATGATAAATTGGAGGTCAGCCAGAGTCACATAGGGAGACTCTATTTCAAAACAAAAGAAAATGATCTTCCCCTCCCAACAGCAACAAAAGACCCCTGGAAGCCCCACTGTGACTCTGTGCCTTAGGAGTGTTGCCAGGAGATAATTCATAAACACATGGACCAAGACTTCGACGATGGAAAAGCCACTCAATAGCTGTTTGCCTTTTCCCTTCCGGACTCTTAATTGAGCTATGGGCCAAGAAAAGTGGCCAGTTTCCTTACTAGTCTCTCTCCTTCTACCTAGTCTGACACTCGCCGAGAGTCTGAGCTCTCTGGGGCCTTGCTGCGGGTGTGCTGGGTAATCCGACTTCTGTGGCTAAAACATGGGGGTCTTTAGAGGGTCTACAGGCTCAAAAGTCTTTTTGCAAGTGGGAAGTTTACCAGGGTCATTTCAGGCATACATCTAGACTTCCCTGTCCTAGCTAGCTGTTCCCTGCCCAGTCCTGAGCCTAGTGTGATGGGCATCAGCCCTGCCAGGAGGGTCCCTAGCCTCCCAAAGCTCCTCTCTCTCAGCCTCGGTGGAGAGGAGCCCATGAGACCCTAGGCAGGGCTGGGGACATAAAAAGACTGATCTAGAATAAACGGAAAAGTTTACTCTGTGCAGCATTGAAATAAAAAAGCTCATTCAGAAAGTTAATGATTTATTTTATAGTTTCATTATCAGGGTCACATTACTCAATAGCATTTCAAACATGTCATTTGTACAAACTATGGTAATTAAAATTTATAACATACTTCATCAGCAGCATATGAATCTTTTAGCTGGCACTCTGCTGTCATATAAACAGTGTAATTTCAGCTGCAATTCACCCTTTATTGGCTCTCATTTGTGATTTAACAGCCATCAATGACTGTGCTATAAAGAATAAATTAACCATCCGTAAACCTTATGATGACAGGGACAGTCAAATAGACTTAAATGCCTTCTGCCCAGCTTGTGGAGCCAACAGAGAGCAGGTGAAGGCCAGGTAGGCAGCAAGCCCCTCCTTAAGACCCTGGATGGCGGCTGCTGCTTCTCTCAGTGGCTGGGTGCTGGCTGGACCCCAGGTCCCTCTGACTGCCAGGAGCAGGAACATCAGCTTCTCTGCTCTTGGGGTGGGTACAGACAGGGAACATCTCATAGACTCACCAGGGACATCTGTGCTCAGGGAAGACCCTTCAGCATCATCTACCAGTAGTTTTCACATGAGAGCATTTGGACACAGATGGGTCAATGGCTGATCTGATAATGGGGTAGAACTAATGGCAGCTGGTAGCTGGGGTAGCACCACTGACCAGTCTTCTGCCAAATGACTCTAGTATCTCACTTAGAAACCGAACATTCTTATTCTACAAGGAAGAAACAGGCTCAGAGAGGGCAAGGGCCTTGCTGAGGGCTGCTCTGGCTCAGAAGGCAGAACCCAGGGAGCCAGGACAGCAGCCTGGAGATGGGAGCTCCCAGGCAGGCTAACTGACTCTCAGGGAGTGACAGCACAGACCAGGAGCACTGCTTCCCTGCAGCCCCACTCAGGGGTGCCCTGTTAGAGAGGTTGGTTCAGGTGGTAGGTCTCACCCTGTCGCTGACACTGTACACAGCTCATAAATGAAGTGCATTGCATTTGTTACTGGGACATCTCCAAGGAGCCTGGGTCATGCAGGCCAATAAAATTGGCCTCATAAATTCATCTTGACATGCAGGATTACTCCAGCCTGCTGAGGTCACCTTCCTCCCCTGATTTATCACCAGCCTATGGGGTAATAATACTATTTACCGAGTGTTCCCTTCATCCCTCCTTGTCCTCTTCCCTTCTTGGAGTAGATACTGATCAAAGCGTCCCAAAGGTGTGGTGGAACAGGAATACGTGGGTTGGGTATTGAATTCTGTGCTGTCTTAAAGCATTTTTTTCTTCGTGAGGACTGCCTGGAGACACTTCAGTTCAGTTCAGCAAAGAGTGGTGGTTCGGAGATGGAGAGCCGGCTTCCATGTCACGTGTGTGCTGGTGACTTTAGATGAGTGGCACTGTTGCTTCTCTCCTGACTGAGTTGTGTTATTCACATTCATGGTAGTTCAGGAATGATGGTCAGCTTCTATTAAAATTGTTTTTTGGTCAGGTGTGGTGGTGCATGCCTTTAATCCCAGCACTTGGGAGGCAGAGGCAGGCAGACCTCTTTGAGTTCGAGGCCAGCCTGGTCTACATAGCGAGTTCCAGGACAGCTAGGGCTGCAGGGAGACCCTGTCTCAAAAAGACAGAAAAAAAAAAAAAGTTTTTTGAACGTCATGTTTAAATGGAAATGATGATAGAGACCAGAGGATCAGTGATAACAGTTGGAAGAATGCTTACATGAAGACCCAGAGACTCTGCACTTATTTTTTACGTTTATAAGCTTTCCAGTGTTAACTGGGGTTGCTCTTAAAATGTTTCCTATATACGAAATGAGCCTCTTCTTTGGTAATGACGTTACTGTGCTTAAACTTCTGGAGAGACCTTTGAAGTAAAGTATGCTGTATCAAATCCTGGACCAATATACAACAAACACAATACAGGAGGCCCTGAAGCATCTGACTTCTGAGTTTTTTCTCTGGGACATGCAATTAGCTCTTTAGGAAAGGTGCTTCAAGGATGTCTTTGAGCTGATCTTGATGCCCCTAGAATCTAGGAATCTGAAATTAGGGGCAGAGCACGTGGAACACCCATCTTTAATCAAAGTAGCAAACAATTACTGAGCGATCTCACTGTAAGTTTCAAAGCACTAGGAACTAAGCATTGAGCAGGCTCTGCCCTGGAGATAGTGGTGGCAGCAGAATCATGAGGGATGATGAATGCTCAGCTGATTTTGACAGCGGTGCAGAGAAATTTAGTAAAATGAAAGAGGGAGATAGTGAGTCCAACTGGGGCAAGTCTTACAGTGGTTTTGGGTCTAGGGGGGTCATTTATTTGGTCATTGACATTTCTGAAACCCTGCTTCTTTCCAGGCACCAACTGCCAGATGTGTGACCTCTCCTGCTGCCGGTGTTTTAGAGCTGACTGCCATACAAGCCCCAGCCCGTTTCTATTCAAGTGACCTTCTCTGCTCCCTATCTCCAGCCTCTTTCCCCTCCTTGGGCTGTCATTCAGCCTCACTGATGGCTGATGTACCCACAGAGTGCATTAAGAAGACAAAGTTTCGTTTAGAGGTGCTGGGCCTGCTTCCATTACTTGAAGGCCAAGGAGGCTGAATTGAGAAAGTACATAGCTGTGGGTGGGATGCTGCTTTTCTGGCCAAAGCTGGCCCTGGAGGGAACACATCTTCCTGGCCAGAGCCAGGAAGGCAGTGTTCGAGCTTCCCGGGAGCTTTCCGCTGCTGGGTGATTAATGACCTTCGAGTAGCTAGCTGTCTTTGCAGACTCTGCCAGGTACCAGAGGAAGGAGAAAAGAAATGGGGGTAGGAATGTAGCTTCACCATCATGAGGGGGCTGGGACAGCTGGTGGTTTTGGTGGCATCCCTGGTATATGGATCCTAAGACATCAGTTGTGACTATATCCCTCCTGGCTTCCCCCATGCAGGGAAGAGGCTGAACTGAATGCCAAGCAAGGCTATGGTACCTGGGCACGTGTGACCTCATTGCCTTGTGTAGCACCCCAAGGGCTCAGGAGGCATAATCATCTCTGTTTATAGCCTGATGAGAACCCCATAAACAAAATGATCTGTGTGTTCAAGGTCATACACCTAGTAAGTGATTTAGACCAAGGTCTGTCTTTAAAAGTCACACTTTTCAAAATCCTATCAGACTGCTTCTCAGTATCTCTGAGGAAGCTGGGACATTAAGAGGCTTGGCCATTATTATTACTTTTTAGGTATCCCTCCCTATATTTCCTCTTCTACCCACCCATCCTCTACCCCACTTAGTCCTTGTATGATTTTTTTCCCTTTCTCCCTTCATGTCACTGTATTCATTCTACTTCCCTTTAAAGATACCCTTCCTAGCTGGGCGTGGTGGTGCATGCCTTTAATCCCAGCACTCAGGAGGCAGAGGTAGGCAGATCTCTGTAAGTTCAAGGCCAGCCTGGTCTCCATAGCGAATCTAGGCCAGCTGGGGCTACAGGAAGACCCTGTCTCAAAAAGACCAAAAAAAAGATACCCTTCCTCTATGGCCCCTTGTTAGTTTCCTGACCTCTATCATTCCAAATGAAACACACATATCTAAAATTCAATGCTGACATCTGTATATAAGAGGAAATGGGTGGGTGATAGGTGGGTTGGTCAGTGGTCAGAGAAAAGGATGTGGAGAGGGATAACAAACACTAAAGGCCTTTTGAAAAACCATGGAGTTACCACATAATGGGGGAGGGAGGGGACATAATGCCCTAGACACCTCATCCTAATAAGCAAAAACCTCAGTACCAAGAATAGATTACCTCTTTTCGGTCAGTGGAATTCCATAGACTGCTCCAAACATTATAGGCTGTTTCCATGGCTCTTGGTTACCATCTGGAACTTGATGGTAAGACCCTATTGCTGAAGACAACACATACTTGAGTCATAAAACATGGACAAATCAATTTGGTGCTGACCTGGAAGCTTCATTCCTACTGGCTGATTTCGTAGTGCTTGACTAAGGTGCTATTCATACTACCTGAAGAGAAAAGTAATCAATAATATTACCCAGCTTTGAGTCCTGTGAGCTACAATAGTGACCAGCCAGGCAAGATATGTCCACTAGTGCAATAATGGCCTGAATGTTATGGGAGTAATCACCCATCCTCTGATTGGATTTAAGGCCCTCTCCACGGGGTGGAACCCATACTTGGCACTTGTTTTGGGGCCAAGAACCTGTGACTAAACCAGTCATGAGCCATAGGGGAAAACCTGCTATTACTAGTCTACAAAATGGACATAGTGTAAAAATGACTTCCAATGACAGTGCTTTACAATATAGATTAGTTCATCTCAAGCCCTCATCAGAGAAGCTTCTTCTTGCAGTAGAAAACAATGAGTACAGGCTCACAACAAGTCAATATGTAGAGAATAAGAGATTTCAGAGGGTTTAGCCAGAATGGGGTGCCTATATCTCACATATACCCTTGGGCTCAGGGATCTTTACAGAAGAGGGGGTGGAAATATTGAAAGAGCCAGAGGTGGTAGATGACTAGAGGGAAACACTGTTTTCCGGACAGCAGGGCAGTTGCACATATGAAGTTGTAATGGCATGCAGAAGACCTGCTCAGGTTCAAGCTAGTCAAAATCCCAGCATGGGGAGATAGCCATGAAGTTTCATGCCCAGCTAAGGGGCTAAAAGCATTTGAGAGCTGCTGAGGGAGGCAGAGTTAGTTTGTTTTAAAGATGTGGCCCCCAGTAGTTCAACTAGGGCTGGTTCCATGCTTGAGAGTATTTGGGCAACACAAATTGGAAGGGGGATGTGAGGAGAACATGTAGTTGGGTGGGTAGAGGATCTGGTAGGTGTTGGGGTGAACATGATGAACGTACAGTCTATGAAACTTTCAAAGAATGTAATAAAAATGTTTTCGATGAAAGGGGCTTAGCCAGCAGTGTGGTGACACACACCTGTCATCCTAGCACTCTGGAGGCTAAGGTAGGAGGATTGCGTGTTCAAGGACAGCCTGGATTACATAGTGATAACCTATCTTTAAAAATAAAATATAAAAAGAGGCCAGGCATGGTCCACACCTTTAATCTCAGCACTCGGGAGGCAGAGGAAAGCAGATCTCTGTGAGTTCAAGGCCAACCTGGTCTACATAGTGAGTTCCAGGTCAGCTGGGGCTACAGGGAGACCAGGAAACTAAAACAAACAAGCAAACAAAAAAAGCTTGACCAGTGTTGAGACCAACTAGCTATAGAATTGGCCTCGAGCCTGACTCTTCTTCTTCCTGCTGTTTCCCACGCCACCCACAGGAAGGCTGTTAAGTGCTTTGCATCTCCAGAACGTTTGCTTACTCTGAGGAATGAACAGCATTGGGGAATATGGACACAAACATGGCTATTGTGGAGATATGTGGATGTATGGACCATCTATCATATCTATTTATATGTCATCTGTCATATCTATTTTATAACTGTATTTACTCTATCACTTATCATCTGTAGCTATTATCTATCTATCCATCATCTATCTATCTATCAATCAGTCATGTCAGTCTGGCTATCTGATAGCCTTATACGTAGATATAGCTGTGGACATTCTGCTTGGAAACACACGAAATGGATGTGGTCCCTGGAGTCAGGTGGGGTAGCACTCCAGTGCCTTACTGGTACAGACTGTTAGCTCTGAATTTTCATGGTTAGGCCTCTTGGTCCATTGATATCACCAGCTAAGTTCTCTTTTCCTTGGGTATACTCAGAAGCACAGTCTTTTGTACCCATCGATTCGTTACAATCTTGTGTCTGACAGGGCTAGCTGTAAAGGGTGTCCTATTAAACAAAACCGAGATGCAGGAAAATGGTTCAGTTGAGCTTAGTATAGGGAAGACTTCTCTAGTCATTAGCAGCATTATCTTCCAAAGGCTACGTTGGGTGACATTTGCTATGCCAGACACGGTGGGAAGGTGGCCAGGCAGCAGGCAAGCCATTTGTAGCATCCTTTCCCCACAAAGCACACATCTGGGAACCATTTTGCCTTTGTTAATGCAGTGCTCCTTGAACAGGTAAATAACTGTGGTTGATGGGGTGGGAACTGGTTCATGAGTCAGGCAGGGAAAAGGTGGAGAATTACAAGAATGAACCCTTCTCAGAGGAGGATGTGCAGGTTGTGTCAGCGGCATGATGGGCATTTTTGCAAAGCTGTAGGTAAGGAGATGCCATTTAAGTGAAGCAAAGTGGCCGTCTAGGTTGATCGTGTTGGTTCCAACTGGTTTTGGATGGCCTTGGGTGTTTTCCTTACTGTTGGAGTGTTTACATGATGGATGCCCTGCTGTATAGTTCTGTGACTATGTCAGCTTCCAGCCACCATGTAGTGTGACTATCCAGCCCATCTCTGCCTCAGCGACTTACACACTGGGGCAGTCAGGAGCCATACAACAAGACTCTAGGTCTGGTTACCCTCAGTATCCCCTGGATGACCGTAAGACCCTTCCACGTTCTTACACCTTGCCTTTTCCACTTGTCTGTTAGAGTGGTCGGTGATGACCAAGATAAGAGTCTGGAAGACACAGGAGACACTGTCGTTTTGGTGATGGGGAGGCCCTCTGACTTTGAGACACCCTTGAAGTTACACATCAAGGATTGAATAATGGTTCAGGCTGAATTTTGCCTCCTTGGCTACTTTGGATAAATCCATATGCTGAAGTTCTAGCCACAGTACCTTCGCTTGGGACTGTCTCTGGAGATACGGTCCTTAACCACTTGACAAGGTAAAAAATGAGGCCACCCTGTGAGCCCCAGTCTAATATGAAGACACAGTTAACTACAGAAGAAAGAGGGCATTTGAAGACACAGGCACAAGGTGACCATCTACAAACCAATGAGAGAAGTCCCAGAAGAAAACAGACCTGCCTCCATCTTGATCTTAAGTCCCCAGCTTCCAGAACTTGAGTATGAAAACTCTGTTTGAGCCTGCCCACCTGTGCTGCCTAATTTCAGCCGCCCTAGCCATTTAATACACAAGGCAGACTGACTTACTCATCTTGTTTACAAACACTTTGGGGAGTTTCAGAGTAATCTGGAGACAATGGGTCTGTAATGAAGGGACTGTCCAACTAAGGCCTGGGATATGTGTGTAATTGCAGACAACTGTATGGGTTTCACATACAATCTTCCAGGTGCATGGAAGGAATTTTCATTTATGCTCCCCTGTTTAATCCTCCCATTATCCCTGAGAAGAAAAGATTACAATTTCCAATTTACTGATGAGGAAGCAGAAGCCCAGGGGCTTGAGACTTGGCCCCAGCCACACTGAATTTCAACAGAGCCAGGGATCTAGATGCTGATTTGCTTAAGTGATTTGTTCAGGACCAGCCCAGGAAGCATAGCTTAAGGCCTGAACCCAACTACAAAGGTGACCTGCTGGAAGAGCAATTTGAAAGAAAGAAAGAAAGGTGAAGCACCAGGAAGAATTTCAAAGCCTTTTCCTAATCAGGACAAATGGCTGGGAGCCTGGGCTTTGCTGAGACAGCCTGCCACATCTCCGAAGGCAGCTCTTGCCACAAGCCAATGCCTCACTGGCTCTGAAATTTATGCTGGAATTTAGGCAGAGAACACAAATCATAGTAATCTCCCGATGAAAGATCCCTGTCTCTGCAAATGCATTACCTGCTTGGAAAGCGACATGTTAAAAAATACTGATAATGTACGGGCACAGAGAGCGATTTCCGTGCCTGGGCACCTCCAGCTAAAACGCACACACCTGCAGGAGAGGCGGCAGATGACAAAGTAAGTCACTGGGGCTCAGGAGCAGCTTCTGCATCAGGCTGTGACTCTGACACTTGGAACAAAAGACTGCGTGGGCCAGTCTGGGTGCCTCTTCCATCCACGGCACAGGCGTTAGGGTGGAGGAGGCCTGGGGGCAGGGTGGCGTTAGCCGATTCCTTTGCTCCCAGAACCAAACAGTTTTTGGATTTATGGGAGGAGAGATGAGGATTGAGAGCTCTGCAGGGACTTGCTCCCGGAAGAAGCTAGGAGCCTGAGCTTGTCTCTCCCTCCTTTGTCCCTCCGGACTTCTCCCTCCCAACTAGCCCCTCAGCAGCCATCTGCTGGCCTCTTTCACCTGGCGACAAGGCACAAAGAAAGCCCCTAACAAGGGGGCTGCCGACCTCTCTGAACTTACCATTGCAGCCCCTTCCTCTAGCTCCACCTTCTCTTTCCTCAGCTGCTCCCCGATATGACAAGGTGGGGGAGACTGTGGCTTGTGATTATAACTCCAGTTTAGTAACTAATTGGCAGTGTGACCTTGGGCCGCTTGGTTCCTTCTCTCACCGAACCCCAGCCTCATTCCAGGAACCGCCCCACCCCCTCTCTCAGCCACTTGGGTTGCCGCTCAGGGTTGCACATCACTTGGCCTTCTCTGACTGTTCTCTTCTGCTGCAGCGAGCTTTAGTGCCAACACTGGTTTTCCTCTATGTGTCTGCTCAGGAGAAAAGCAATTCAGCATCTAATGGGCCTGCTGAACAGGTGCATCCCTCGTGCTGAAGCAATTACTGGATAAACAAAGCTAAAAGAACTCGAACCCAAGTACATTGTCCTGAAGGGGGAAATAATACTTCAGAAAGGTCAAAATGTTTACCAACCCCATGAAACCTCCTGAGACCTGCTCTCCCCAGTGGAGGTGGGAAAGCCAGCCTCTGTTCACCAGTTGTCCAACCCAGGCCAGCTGTCCTCTAGAGCCGTATCCTGGTGGGAAAGGAATTCTGAAATATCTTCCACTGTCTTGAGAGAAATGAAAAAGAACCCAAGGAATCAGTCTGTGGGGAGTCCAGAGTGTGTGTTCACAGCCATATCCAGAATTCACTGTGTAGACCAGGCTGGCCTTGAACTCACAGATATCCCCCTGCCTCTGCCTCCCAAGTGCTGGGACTACAGGCGTGGGCCACCATGCCCGGCCCAGAGCTGATCTGGAGGCAAAAGGGGGAGTGTGGTGGCTTCCAGAGATGGCCTTGAAAGCTATCTAGAAGACCTGGATGCAAAGAAGGGCTATAGGATGTGTGACTGGAGGCGTGGCCACGGTGTTCCAAATACACTGTGCTGACACCTGCCCCTCCCTTGCCCAGAGCCCCTTCCCACATTTACCATCATTCTCCAAAAATTGGTGTTGGCTCCATAAAACCAAAAGGCATTTGGAACACAAAAACAAATGCGTCTTGGTTCCCTTGTCATATGTTAATATGACGTGGAATTCTAACTGCCCTGTGAAGAAGTACATGTTTTTTTTATTATTATTATTATTTAATCTTGTTTGCTTTATTTTGAATTCCTAAAGTTCACAAAAGCTTACAGTATGTTTCCCCACATTGATCATCAAGGCTTTATGTAAGACATGGTTTGTTTTTTAAACCAACCTTCTTGGGTTGTCTTTTAAATCTTAGTCTTCCTTTGGGTTGCGAGCCCAGGCCTTTACCTGCTGAGCTAGCTCACTGGTCCATCCGTAGTCTTTCTTTAACTTACTTTTTCCTCCCATAAAATGAAGTTTCTCAAGCAGGCATGTGGACACTAAATTCTTTCTTTGGATCTGGACTGCTTATAGAAAGTGCAAGTGTACTTTTAATAGAAAGAAGGAAAATGAAGAGACTGAGAAGGCCAGAGAACGAGGGATGTGCTGGATGCTTTAGTGTCAACTTGACACACCTGGGGTGAGGGAGCCTCAATTGGGGAATTGCCTCCATTGGGCTGGCCTGTGGCCATGTCTGAAGGGCATCTTCTTGATGAGTGATGTGGGAGGGCCCAGCCCACTGTGGGTGGTGCCACCCCTGGGCAGGTGGGCCTGTGTTGCATAAGAAAGCAGGCTGAGCAGGGGCCAGGGGAGCAAGCCAGTAAGCAGTGTTCCTCCATGGCCTGTGCTCCAGCTCCTGCCTCCAGGTTCCTGCCCTGAGTTCCTACCTTGGGCTCCCTGATGAACTGTGACCTGGGAGATGTAAGCTGAATAAACCCTTTCCTCCCCAAGTTGGTATTGGTCAGAGTGTTTTGTCACAGCAATGGAGAAACAGACTAAGACAAGGGATATGCAGAGAAGACAGATTAAGTGACTTGACCAGGATTGCATTTTGAGCAGATGTGAAGCAACCCGCATGCAAATATAACATTTATTTGTTCACCTAAAATATTGATTGGGCTAGGGTATAGTTCAGCGGTAGAACACGTTCTTAGCTTACCTAGGGCTCTTAGCTCAGTCCCTGGCACCATTAAAAAGTATCAGGCATAGTGAACAAACTGTGAGCACGATATAGCTGCAGCCTCACCCTTGGGCATGCCCCCAAAGAATCACAGGCATATATGTGAAGATTCGAATTCAAGAAACAGCAAGAAGAATCACCTGGTCCCATGACGCTCCCAAAAGGCAGGATTTGATCCAGTTGGGGAAGTCAGAGAGGGCTTTGTTGAGGGAGTGGTAGTACAGTAAAGACTGAGGTTGAGCAAGAGTTTACTAGGGAGGTGAGGAAGGAAAGGCATACATCCAGGTAGGGAGGCACAAGTAGAGGCCTGGGCATTGGAAGTTTATAGCAGACACAAGTAACAGAGTTGGAATAAGAATTCATGAAGGGCTCTCCTAAATCAATGAAAAAAAGTACAAACAATCTTGTGAAAACAGGAAAAAGCAGAAGGCATTTCATGAAGAAGAAAATGAACATTGGATTTAATGTGGTTAGTGATTGATTGATCACACATACTACTTTATGACTTTTAATTGGCAGTGATCAAATGGCTGGCAATACCGAGTGTTGCAGAGAATTTGGTGGACAGTGCTTTGGTAACCAGCAAGGAACTGCTTCCTAAACCCCTCTTTCCTATACCTTTGACTATATACCAACGGGCATATGTAAGAATGTTCACACATACGAGGGTCTCACTCATGAGTCACCCAGACTGGCCAGTATTGTTGATAATAGAAAAGCCAAAAACTAGGGGGCCGTGTAGTTGGTGATCCGTAGGAAAGCTGATAAACTACGGCATGTCTACATGTGTGCATAAATAAACTAGGGCATATCCACATGGTTCTAAGGGCTTCAACAAAACTCATGTCAACATTTGATTGCCATTTAACATCATTAAAAGGTGGGCCTTTGAGAGGCAATTATGCTGAGACGTGTCTTTATTATTAAGCCGTTATTGTGGGAACGGCTTAATTACTGCAGGGCTGGACCCTGCTCAGAGGGTCCCCTTTTCTTCTCTGTCTTCCCTCTTCTCTTCCTTTCCGCCTGCCTCCCTGGAACGATGGAGCACAAAGCCTCCGAGGATTCTGGCACCATGTTCATGGACTTCCATTTTGCAGAATCATGACTTAAATAAATTTCTGCTCATTAGAAATGACTAAGTTTTAAATATCTTACTATAGTAACAGCAAATGGACTAAGATAACATAAAATGGAGTATCATGTGTTAGTCAAAATACATGAATTAACCATGACAGGTAACAATCTTAATGATCCCTAAACCCTTAAAATCTTGATATAATAAATAAAAAGCAAGTCAAAAAAACACATGCAACATGAATCTGTTGTTATGAAGCAAACAAAATTATTTTTAGGAATATATATGTACATGTGTAAGTATATGAATATATATTATATCCTAAGGATGTATATACCTGTACATGAATACATATATGATAAAAACTATATAAATAGTAAGGCAAAAAAAGCCCCCAAAGAACACAAGATTCAAGGTGATTGTTATCTGGGGTTGGTGATCTGGAGAACTAAATGTAAGGTGACCATATGGTTAACTACAGATGATGATGATGATGATTTTGCAGTACTTGAAACTGAAACCATGGCCTCGGCAAGTGTTAATGTACTGCTGAGTACATTCTAAGTCCATTATAAAACCTTTTTATTTTGAGACAGGGTCTCACTAAGTCACCAAAACTTGAGTTCACTCTGTAGCTCAGGCTAGCCATGAACGAGCAATCCTCCTTACCCTCGGCTTTGAGAGTAGTTGGGATTATAGGCCTGTACTACTAGACCTGGCATGTAGAATATTGTTAAGGTTCTTACTTTGGTTTAGGTTTGGATTTATGAATGTTTACTATGTTACATATCAAAATACATCATCAAATGAGTGAATGAATAAATAACTGAGCTAAACTATTTATGGTCAATGATGGTCATTTAGTGGCACTTTTATCTTGGGGGTAAGTAACAGCTGTCTGACTGGAATTAGGACCTGCTTAATGGGAGGGAACTCATGTGTGGTACTGTAAACATAGTCACATACACATGGCTGGAGAGGTCATATAGCCTACAGAAAAATCTACTTTTTTTTTTTTTTGGTCTTTTTGAGACAGAGTCTCCCTGTAGCCCCAGCTGTCCTGGAACTCACTATGTAGACCAGGCTGGCCTTGAACTCACAGAGATCCGCCTGCCTCTGCCTCCTGAGTGCTGGAATTAAAGGCGTGCGCCACCATGCCTGGCTAGAGAAAAATCTACTTTTGTCGCATCCCTAGACCAACATAATTTCTTTCTGTATTCTAAACATGTATCCTTGTATTTATAAACAAGTGTACCTCTCACCACTCATCAAAGAAACTTTTTTTTTTACAACAAATGAAGACTTTACAATGTACCACAACCTGTCCAACATATAGAATAAGTGTCTGTGAGGTGCCCAGCCATAAGTGACTCATCTACACCACAGCCTCTATACCCAAGGCTCAGGGAACACAGTGGAAGAGGGGACAGAAGGAACATCAATGCATCTCTCAACTCTCACCAGTGAAACTTCCTCATGCAACAACATGAGGTGATCAGCCCAGAAAGCTACAACTGGTCTAAGTGCAGAAAATGAGACTGTGGAGTGCTTTTATCCGAATAAGACACCTATATCAAGCTTCTGCCACCCAAGGCTCAGGGATCATTGCAGAAGAGGGAGCAGAAAGATAGAGGCAGAGTTGGTGGATGTCCACAAGGAAACAGTTTTCCAGACAGCTAGGACCTTACTCATATGAACTTACAGCAATGGTAACAGCATGCTTAAGACCCATGCAAACTCAAGCCAGACAGTCCCAGCATAGAAGTGGGGAAGTGGGTAAGAATCCCTACTCTTAGATGAGGAACTATTGGCAGCTAATAATGCTGGGAGAGGTTTTCTTAAGGGATGTGACACTAGATAGATTAACGAGGCTGCAGGGGATGGACGCATGCCAAAGGACAAACGTGACTCAATAAGCCTTAATATACACAACAGTACATGAAATACAGCAAAAGGATACTATAAGGGGGTGCCCCTGATAGGGGAGGGTGTCTAAATATGATCAAAATATGTTGTACGAAATGTCAAAATTCCACCAAAAATATTATGAGTCTTGTGACTGGAGATACAGTTTAGTGGTTAAAAGCATGGGCTGCTCTTGCAGAGGACCTGGGTTTGGTTCCCAGCACCCACATGACGTCTGTAACTTCAGTTCTAGGGGATCCAATGCCCTCTTCTGGCCTCTGTGGGCATTGCACAACATGGATGTACTCACATGCTGGCAAACACTCATACACATAAAATTAAAATAAATAAATAAGATTATGAACGTTATGACTGTTTCTCTGAGATTAGAAAATGAGTCTTGTATTTGAAGAGGAGATTGTTTTTGCAGAGACTGAAGGAAAACAATGTACCTGGGCAGAGAGATGGGGTGGGGTTGGTGGGATGCGTGCAGTATCTGGGTGGTGTGATGACACAGTTGTATATCAAAAGATTCATTTTGACTGTTCTGTAGCCATTTTCTCACTGGTGATGAGAGAGAAAGGGAAAGACTGGGATGCTCTGTCACTAGTCAAGGGGAGAAGAGACTGTGAGACAATGAGCAGCAGAGATGAACGAATAGAGTCTTGTCAGCCTGGGGATGTGGCTGGAGGGACTGGAGAGAAGGGTGAGGCAGGCGGGCGCTTCCTTCATTTTGAAGTTTTGAATGGTGGGTCTATTTCTAGAAATAGTTGGGAAAAAGTAAGTTTGGTTTTGACAGTGATGAGTTTGAGGTGAAGTTGATAAGCTTGCCCAGAAGCAAACACTGGGGTGAGAACAGAATCGTTACAAAGCCACAGTCCAATACCCCAAAATGCAACATCAGATCAGCAACTTTAGTAGTTCACTAAACAAAGGAGAATGCGCATGTTACATGATGACAGATGTCATGAATCACAAAATCTAATTCTGTTAAAAAAAAAAGCTATGCACACACACACACACAAATGAAAAATTTAAAAAACTAAAAATATGAAAAGATCAGGCATGGTACATCATGCCTTTGATCTCAGCACTTAGTAGGTAGAAGGCAAGTAGATCTCTGTGAGTTCTAGGTCAACCAGTGCTGTATGAGACCCCGTTTCCAAGAAAATTTCTGATGCTAGAGATATAGTTCAGTGGCAGAGCGTTTACAGAGCATGCTTGTGGCTGAATTGATCCTTACCATTAGAAAAAGACAAATAAAATTTTATAATTACAAGAAAAGCTCTGGAATTTGAAGAAATCACAACTTTCCAGAAGGGAGAGAAATCCAGTATACCTGGGATACAGAGAGGACGGTGCTGAGGTGGGCTAGAGATGCTTGTAGAGACCAAACCATTAGATGTCTCGTGGATCATGTTAAACATTTTGTCTTTATTCTGAAAATACTGAGAAAGACTTAAAGGTACAAAAACATCATATTTTCTTTATTTTATTTTTAAGTCAATTTTATTTGGTATAGTGTAAGTTATATACAAGGTAGACTCATCTTTAATGTCTGTTTAAGCACTTTGGCAAGTAATTACTCTCATGTAACCAATAGTACTAGTCAAAATCCAGAATATTTCCATCACTCCCAAGATTATCCATAACCCCATTTGGCATCAACCGATAACCAGTTGTTTCCTGTGAATAGGGGTTAGCTTTGTTTATTGTTGGATTTTTAAACATGGACTCATGTCTTCATGTCTGGATTTTGCACTTATCACACTATGTTTCTAGCTAAACATGATGCTGTGTATCAGAAGTTGGTTGTGTTGTTTACTAACATTCCATTGTGTCGTTCCAGTACAGGTTCTGTAAACCAGGATGCACGTTTGCATTTTTCTATGTTCCGCTTTTAGGTAAAAATCTAGTGTGACTGTTAATATTCAAGTCCTTGTGTAGACATATGCTTTTATTTGTCTTGGGTAAATACCTAGGACTGTATCTCCTGAGTACTAGTGTAAATGTAGACTATAAAAAAACTGGCAAAAAGTTTCTAAAATGGTGCATAATTTTCCATCCCTGCCATCAATAGATAAAATTTTCTGTTACTAGATGTCCTTGCCAATACTTCATGTTGTCAGCCTTTTCAATTTTAACTATTTTTGCCCTCTCTTCTGTGGCGATCCCTGAGCCTTGGGTCATTTTTAATTTTTAATAGCACACAAAGTTGTAGTGCTGATGAATCAAATTCATTTTAAAAATCTTTAAGAATTTCTTGTGGAAATTTTGTGTTTTTACATGCCTAGTTGCTGTGGCTAAGACTTCTAATGTATGTTGAACAAGTGTATGAAAACAGGTATGTTGCCGTCTTACACATCTTAGAGGACACACTCGGTTCTCTCATTCAGTATGATGTTGATTGTGGGATTTTCACACACAGCTTTTATTGTGTTATGCGCTTTCTTGCCTAATGCATTGTTTCTATCCTGCATTGTTGAACCTTATAAAAGTGCCATTTTTACATTTATTGAGACGATCAAATAGTTTCATTCCATTGGTATGATGTATTATCTTTGTCACCTTTACTGATTTGCGTATGTCATACCTAGGCAGTGCCTCTGGAATACATCCCACATAATCTTAGCATGTGCATTTTGATGTGTTAGATTTTGTTTGCTTTCTGTTTTGTTGAGAATTTTTGCATCTAGGTTCATCAGGTATCTTGGTGTGTATTTTCTTATCATTACTGTCTGTCTGCTTTTTAAAATCAGGGTTAAGCTGGCCTTACAGAGTGCGTTTGGCAGTTTCTTCCTTTCCAAGTCCTTTTTTCTATGGGAGGGGGTAGTTTGATAGACATTGGGGTTAGTTTCTTTTTTAATATTTTATTTATTATTTTTATTTTATGTGTATGCGTGTATTGCCTGCATATAGGTAAGTGCACCCGTGTCGTGCAATGCCCGCAGAGGTCAGAAGAGGCTGTCAGATCCCCTGGAACTGGAGTTACAGACAGTTGTTAGCTGCCATGTGGGTGCTGGGATTCGAACCAGGTCTTCTGCAAGAAAAGTCAGCGTTCTTAACTGCTGAGCCAGCTCTCCAGCCCCGGGATTAGTTTCTTTTTACATGAGTTCTGGAATTCAGTAATGGAATCATCAGGTCTACACCTGTCTTTGATAGGATGTCTGTGATTATTGCTTCAATCTCATCACTTGCTATTGGTCTCTTTAGTTCTCTTTTTTTCCTTTTATTCACTTTTGGTTGGTTGTTATGTGTTCATTCCATTATTTTCATGTAAATTTTGTAGTAGTTTGTTGGGCCTTTAATACGTGTTACATTTTTGTAAATTTTCTTCTTCACCTCTAATTTCAAGTAAAATATATATTTAGAGACTGGAGAGATGGCTCAGCCGTTAAGAGCACTGACTGCTCTTTCAGGGGACCCAGGCTCTATTCCCAGTACCCACGTGATGGCTAACAAACGACCATAACTCCAGTTCCAGGGGATCCAACTTCTTCTTCTGACCTCCAAGGAACTGCATGACACGGGTACACTTACACACATGCAGGCAATACAGTCATACACATAAAATAAAAATAGCAAAAAATAAAATATATATTTGGATTTTGTATTTTGAGTCTGAATTTTGTGACTTAGATAAATTCACTTATTGGTAGTTGAAAATTTGAAATTATCTAAATATTTTTACTAATCCGGACATTTCATCTGGTTTGTCAGATTTTGGTATAAAGTTGCTTCTTTCATTATTCTCTTAATATCTGTAGGATTTGTAATGATGCTCCATTTCCAAAAGCCATTTTAGTTACTTACATCCTTGGTATTTAGTCACATACTTGCCTTCCAGGAGTCTTCCAAATTTTGTGTAGATTTGGTTGTTCATCTGGTTTCTTCATTTCTGTCTGAAAACCTTTCTTTTATACCTCTTTTTTTGAAAAATATTTATTATTTTTATTGTATGTGTATGAGTGTTATGCCTGCATGTAGGTAAGTGCACCCATGTCTTGGAATGCCCACAGAGGATGGAAGAGGCTGTCAGAGCCCCTGGAACTGGAGTTACAGACAGCTGTTAGCTGCCATGTGGGCTCTGGGATTTGAACCCAGATTTTCTGCAAGAACGGTCAGTGTTCTTAACCACTGAGCCATCTCTCCAGCCCCTCTTTTACCCTCTTACCAAGCAGTTCTAGCATTGAGTTCTCTAAATTTTTGTGTGATGTCTTCACTTTCGAATCATACTTTTCCATGCATTTAATTTCAGATTGATGGGAATTTTTGGTATGTGGAAGCTCTGTTACCTCTTGGCTGGTATTGCCTCTAACGAGAAGCGTGCAGTCGTCATTATCTCTCGCTGGTCTTAGTCTGCTGCTTTAAATTCTTTGTGTTTATCCTGCTTTAGGTTCATGGAGATACTTGAATTCGTATATTTATAGCTTTGTTCAAAGCTGAAAATATTCGACTGTTATTTCCTCTAATATAGTCTACCTTCTACATACTTTTGGGAACCCTATGTGGTAACAGCTCAGCATTCTACACTATGTCATTGAGGCTATGTCTATTTTTTTCAGTTTTTTTAATCCCTCTCCGTCCTTTAGTATAAATGTGTTTCTGTTTTTAAGTTCACTGATCTTTTCTTCTGTTGGGCTAGTTTGCCAACATCCAATTTTAATGTATTATATTTTTTAACTCTACAAGTTATATTTGCTTTCATTTTTAATATTTATTTTGTCTTATTTGAGTTAATGCTTTTCTCTGAAATCTTATTCACTTGATTAAGATGCTAGCTGTGCCGTCACCTCTTACTTCCAGGTCTTTCCGTGGTCTGCCTGCTGACTTTCCTCTTGACTACTCACCTCAGCTTTAACAATTCTTAATTGAATGCGAAATATCCATAATATATCAGTAACTATCTGGCTTTCATTATATTAGTTTTCATAATGTGAAGGGCGTTAAATCTCTTGTTAAATCTCAGTCCATTAAAGCTTACCTGAGCTTCATAAGGCTAGATCTGAGCAACCTTTACTTTAGGGCTGGCATATTTATACTTATTTTGTAATCTCTACTGAACTCCCTGAGAAGGGCTTGCCAATTGCCAGACAGGAAGGTCTTGCCAATCTGGTTGAACAGGGCTTGACTATATCCCAGCCCTTTGTGAAGGGAATCGTTTAGCTTACAGTACTTCAACAGTCATTCTTGACCTACCTCACAGGGCTCACATTACCCTTTGGCCCAAGATTCATCTCTTTTTGTATATAACTCCCTCTTTTTTTGCTGTTTTTCACTGCAAATCTAAGCCACCTTGACTTTTAGAACTTTTATTTCTGTCTCCTGTCTCGCTGTGATGCAATCCTGAAGGTACCTCTGGTAAGAGTTGGGGTGTAGTAGGCTCATCCTGCCGTTCTCATTTCTCTAGGGGATTTCAGTATGGGATACCCACCTTTTCCTAGTGTTCATGGCAAGGATTCAAATCCAGTTCCAGCTGTCGTGGGTAGAGGTAGGAGTCTTTTGTGTAGATTCAGAGACTCGGCCTCAGAAGAAGTAGAACTCATCAAGAAACAGACAGAAGATGGAGACTTGGGAGTTCGCAGTGTCATGGAAGCCAAGGAGGGAAAGCGTGCTAAGAACAGAGGTGTGTACAACCATGTAGACACTGCTGAGGTGTCTGGAAAAGTGGACTATAAGGTCTCTATTGAGTTAAGTGACCCAGAAACACTGGTTTCATAGAGATCTATTCTTATGTTTTTTTTTTTTTTTGGAGACAGTCTCACTTTTTTTTTTTTTTTTTGGAGACAGTCTCACTCCATAGCATTGACTGAACTGGAATTTGCTATCTAGATCAGGCTGACCTCAAACTTGCAGTGATTTTACTGCCTTTGCCTCCCAAGTGCTGAGATTACAGGCAGGTGCCACTAAGCATTACCACAGAAATTTATGTCTTAGGAGTAAATTAGAAATTAGATTCTATTGAGCTGAAAAATGATTGCGAGGCAAGCTTATTGCTTAAAGTAAGAGTTTAAGTAAATAATTCTCAACATTTCAGTGTTTTCTAAAGTAGAAGGCAACGTACCGTTCTAACGGCTGCACGCAGTTGTTTTGGTGATCGGGCAGGTTCCCGTCATGAAATGCTCCAGGGCACAGCTTCGTCTTCTGATGGCCCCATCACCCTTTCCTTCCATCTCCTCCTTGCTGACGTGCATATCTGATTGGTCAGAAGGAAAGCAGCGGAGAGAAGGCTACATCTTAGAACCGTGGCTAGAAGTGAGATACACCGTCTGCTTGTATTTCATGGGTGAAACTAATTATATGACCACGCCTGGCCACAAGGGGAGTAGTAAGTAACCCACCAACTCCCTGTAGTGGAAGGAAAGCCATGACGTCTGCTGGGCAACAGGCCACGTCTGCCATAACAACCGAAAGTTTTTTGAGAAGTTCGAATTGAATGATGGAAGAGAGATTGGTTCCAAATCTGGTAATGAAGGGTCGAGGGCATTTCTTTCTAACATCTGTGAGTTGGGCGCGTTTTGGGTATGATCCAATTAAAAGAGAGGTTAAACATGCTGGAAAGAAGGGGGTTAGCAGAATGAACATGGAAACAAGGACAGGTAGAAGAATGTGGGTCTGCAAATCCCAATCACAAGGATTGGCCTTGAGGAGTAGACAGTTACTCTGTCAGTCTGGAAGGGAAAGATAGGACAGGGGTATAGGCAGATAAGTAGATTTGCATGTTTGATGATATGAACACTGAGAGTACCTCTCTTCTGGCATTTATTTATGTATTATTTTTTCTTTCTAGGAAACAGGGCAGGTCAAGGGGGAAATGTGGGACATGAGAAATCTGAGGGGAGTGACGATTTGATATCATTGTTGCCTTGACTGTATGTATACAGTCGGTGCTCTCTAAGTCTTGTACACAATACTGTATACAGTAGGTACCCTGTAGGCTATTGGTATGTGCATTGTCTTTCCCAAGACTTTCAGGGTACATTTGGGGATTGCTATGAACAAGTGATGGCTTTCTTCTGCTTTTGAATAGGAGCCCGAATCTTGCTCTGAACTGGGCGCTGTTGACTGGGACAGGGCAAGCCCACACCAAGAGATACTGACATGGGCTTCCTAAAGAATCTTATTCTATGAATTGCCCCTCTGATGTTTTGACATCTGTCACAGCTGCAGAAGTGCTGGTGTGGAGGATGGATGTAGAAGGACGTCACTTTGAAGCGTCTCATTGTTAGTAGCACCTGTTTTCTGCTGCTTGTATTTAGGAGTAGGTCATGAACTTGAAATGATCGAACCGATAGGTGGCCTCTGCCGGGAAATAATGGCTTTATCTGGAGCCCTTGAAGATGGGTTCTCTGTCCCTTTTTGTGGGTCCCTCCCTCTGCATCCCCTGCCTCCTATTACCCACCCTCACATCCTCCCACCCTTTCTCCTCCCCTCAGCTTCTCTCCTCCCATCTGCAGCTCTCTCCTGTGACCGCAGGAGGCGGACATGTGCCGACCCCGATGCCAAGGGCTCCGCAGTCTTCCTGGTGTCTGCTGCTCCCTGTTATTTTCATTCCCTGTAATTCAAGGGGACAGGTGAGATGTGCTTCAAAACACTGTAATCATATTTTAAATGGAAATGAAATGTGTGAATTAAATGTAAATTACAGTAGAATGGAAGGACAATCACTATTAGTTAAGGTCTGACACCTATTTTTGCAGACCTTTCCCAAACGCCACAACTTGTTTCCCCACACGTGTGATGAGAGGTTGTAATTATGTGGCAGCTGCTTCTACAGTTGGATTGATGCTAGTTCCTGGATCATTTGTGCAAGGGGGTCTGCGTGTGGGGCTGCGTTTGTATTTTAAATAGATATGGACTGATGTTAGTACTATAAAATTATCCAAAAGAAATGATATTTTTGTACGAGGGCTGTGGAAAGAAACCTTTTTTTCTTTTTGTTTTCCCCCTGGAAAGGTGAGGCAGTAATATAAAGGGACACTTTTATATAGTCAATTTATTTACGGATTCTCCATTTGCTTTTATATTGGAAAAATATGTGCTGTGCCAATGAGTTGCAATTTGCCTTCGGTCTCAGCCTACCTTCCTCCCTCTAGTGCTGAGTCTCCTTGGTTTGCAGTGGAACCCACATTTCTTGTGTATATCCACTCATGAAGCATTTTTCTGGATCATACCGGCACTCTGTTATAATTCCTTGCATGATGAAGTGGTAGTTTTATTATCTACCTACTCGTGCCACAGCAAAGAGCAGAAGAGACTTAAAAAACCCATTTCAATTACAAGCAGACTAGTCTCTTGTTTTCTTCTGTGAGGACAAAGTCCTGAAGCTTCCTGAGCCATTCCCCTGGTGTGTCTTGGAATTTTCAGAGATACTGGCGAATGTGGATAAAAGAGCTGAGGGCAGAGTATGGGAGGATCTGTAAATCCATTAAGAGGCAATCTTTTTACCTGCTCTCCGCTGATTCATCTCCTTTGTGCTAACTAAATGCTTCTGAATCCACTAGAGCAGTCAGCAGATAATATATGTTGAATAATCATGTGTGTCAGTGAGTTTTACAAATCTCACATTTTTGAAGCAACAAAAATGCAAGCTCAGTCAATATTTAGTTCTCAGGGACACTTGTAACTAAGGTGTAATGTCTGGCCTGTGATAAGCAAGGGCCCTGGCCTGTAGATTCTCTGGAATCCAGCCAGTTCCTGTTCTGCACTAACTCTCAGTAGCTCCTCATCATGGTCCCCCACCACGGGCTCCAGAACTGCCCTCGCTTGCATCCACATCGCCACCTCAGCCTCACTTCTGTTCAAATGCAGCTCAGCTTTCATCACTGGTTGCTTGGTGAGGAGCCTGTAGTGGCATCAGTGAGACAGTGTGGATCCCTGCTGTGTCCTCCCTGGACTCTTCCTCACTCCAGGCACAGAAGCACTTTCCTTCTGCAAAGGCTTTGCACACTGTCCCTCCTATCTGGTGTCCCCACTTACCTCTGAAGGTATCTCCTTGGGGATGAAACCTTCCTAATCCCCCCTACCCCCTCTGATTTAGTGTGGACCCCAAGGCCCGTAAGTTGCTGGTGTGGTCCCCACTCTGTGATGCTTAGGAGATGGGTCCTAGGATGAGGATGTTACGTTGTTAGGCTCCTGGCCTGATTCTCATTTTGCCTCTTGCTTGTCACGACGTGAACAGGCTTCCTGTGCCACGTGCTTCCACATGATGTGCTATGTCACCACAGGTCCAAAGCAGCAGGGCCAAGAAACCATGGGCTGAAATCTCTGAAGCCATGAGCCAAAGCAGGCATTTCCTCTCCTTGAGTTTATTTATCTCAGGGATCTGTGGCATCGATGGATGGCTGACTAACTCAGGCTAAATCACGTACTTGGTTGCTGTGTTCCCAGACGTATTTGCCATGCCACTCTGCATCACGGCTGACCTTGTGCTTAACCATCTCCATCTTTACTTGAGTTCACACTAGAAAGCCTGGCACTGTGAGCTCCTCTTCCTGAGCCCCACAGTTAATCAGGAGAAACCTTTTAGGTGGTAGTAGAGTCTCTTGGCAAGTGGAGGTGCTAAAAGAAGTAAACATGAATGTATGTCAACTTTTGAATTCCCTGTTTTCCTCCCTTGCTGACATCATCCATCTTCATTTCTAAACAGAACATAAAATTGCTGTATATAACAAAATGTAAACCACATCAACTGTCTGCTTTCTGATTTCATTATGTCTCCCAGCACCTTGTTTATGTTCATGTGGAAACAAAATTAGTTGGCAGCTTGTGTTCTGAATGCAAATCTGATCATGGTGCTGGCTTCTCTGCCAACAGACCCCTGCGGCTCTGTGCTAGAAAGGTTGCTGAGAATTGACAGAAAGGGATAAAGGAACAACTCCATGACTCTGTACTAGTTAAAAGGTGAGAATTGGGGTTTCTGAAGGCCCCTCAAATCTTATTTCTATTCAGAAAGAATAGAAGACACTAGTATCTGCATTATACCAATGAGTTCCAAATAGTAACTGAGGTGATGACACATGGTAACCATAGTCCCGAAGCCCATGACCTTTCTGTAGGTGATGACAGTCTAGCAGGTATCAAAGAAGCAAAATAGCTTTGGGTCAAATGGACTGGAGAGTATCCCATGAGAGCCTTTATTCCTTTACAATTCATTATTTAAAAGCCTGGATACTCCATTGACAATGGTGATTCTGACTGAGATTTCCTCATGGGTGTAGGGGTGAGGTGTGATGGGGTTAGGCAGACCACGACCATGTCATACTGCCCTTAACCAGCCTCCACATCACTGGCTGAAAAAGTGAGTTTCCCAGCGCCTTTCTCACTTGAACTAAAAGTTAGGACAATGCAACCCACCCCCAGAAAGCTCAGTCACCAGATCCACTATTTTTATTAACACAACTAGACAGCCCCTGCAAACCTGGGATTTATACAGGTAAATCTTGGTCTCTTGAGGGCCCAGCTCAATTTGTGCAGAAATTCCAACAGTGGAGAGTTGATTTAGTGTCAGAAAAGGGTATTTGAAACAAGTGCGTTTTCCTTTACGAGTCTTTTAACATCAGGAGAGAAATACAGTTGATTGCAATTGATTTGTGTATGCGGTTCTTTGTGGGAAGTGTCACAACATGTTTTATAGGAAGATGGAAACAAAGAAAGGGAAGGGAGAGAAACCACTCAGGAAGACGAACAGAGGGAGCAACAAATGCGTCTTATTGGACCAGAGCTCGGCCAGCTGTAGACTGATGATATGCACCCCTGCGCAACCACTTGCCATGGCAAGCCTTAGTTTCAACATCCATAAAAGGGAGATGATAATAGTTGTTATTTTATAGGCTGTGGGGACCTAAAATTAGTGTATCTGAAGGTCTGAGCACATAGCATCCCATGTTGTGGTGCTCAGTAAGCAATAGTGAAAAGAAAAGACACATGAGGTTTGGGCGTGCTGCAAGCTGAGGAAGGAAAAACCCCAGAGTAACACTCTGGCCCTGGAAACTTAGAAGCTGTGAGCTGGGCTCTACCTCCTGCAGATGCTTTCGTTTCTCCTGCCACATCCATTTCTGTAAGAGCCACTCCCATGACAGGCCCTAAGGAAATTCACCTTCCTTAAAGATCACAGTCAAGGACAGTTTAGAGTGTGTCGCATTTGGGTGTGACCACCTAAAGTGACCAAGTGCTCCTTCTTCTGTAGTTAAAAATACTTTCAACTACATCACTTCATTTAGCCCTCTTAATTCTGAGTTTTTAAAGGCGGGTGTTGTTTGTACCTGTTTTAAAACGAGATAAAGGCTAGAAATGTTAGGCAAGTTATCCAAAGTCATATTTTTGTTTCATAACATAGTTTGAGTTATGTACTAATGACTCAGAAAAAAATTCTGCAGTAAAGAAGGGATTTGGGACCTGGTTTTATGGTTTCTGACTCCAGGTTTAGTGCATCTTAACAGTAAGAAAGAGCTTTGAGTCAAAGAAAAGATTAATTGTGGAGTTTCAACATAAGTCAACGAATCAGAGTGGAGCCTTTGTTTAACATTCTATAAAAATCTGGATGTTGGTGGGGAAGGCCTGTTCTGCCATGACTTATGCCAATAGAGGAGTTCAGTCTTTCTCTTAAGCTTCTGAATGCTTCTATACTCTCTGCAGTGTCTTTTCTACTGAGCTGTATTAATTATCTACTGCTGTGTAACAAGTTACCCCAAGATTTAATGACTTCACAAAAACATATATTATCTTAGGAATCTGAATCTGTCTCAGCTGACTCTCTGCTTCTTGGTCTTTCATAGGGATATTGTCAAGATGTTAACTGGGACTGCTATCATCTGAAAGCTCAACTGGGAGGGGGGTGGGGGGTCAATGTCCAAGCTCATCAAGTGTTTGAGATAGGCTTATTTTTTCTGGACCTCAGTTTCCTGGTGGCTGTTAGCTGTCATCTGACCTCAGTTCCTTATTGTGTGAGTTTCTCTATGGGGCAGCGTATAGAAGATGGAAGTGGGGAGGAGAGGAGGAGGGAGAAGGAGGAGCAGGGGGAGGAGAAGGAGGAGGAGGAACAACTGGAACTTTTGGTTACTTAAGCTCTGAAAGACATTCCATCCCCTTTGCTGTGTTCCATTCATCAGGTGTGGGCCAGTCTGTCCCATGTTCACGTCCTTGTGGCACCAGAGATCAATGGTAGCCATCCTAGAAGCTTTCCTACCGCGAGGCTTCCTTGTAGGGAAGCAGTGTCTAACATAAGTCACTAGCCAGTTTCTGTTTTGAAATTAGTGGTACTCCCTAACACTTTGTAGTATCATTGTGAGGCTGTTATCCTAGATGAAGCTTTCCCCACCAAACTCCATAACGAAGCAAATTAAGTCAGTTCTAAGTGGTGCATCACCAGTGTCGAGAGGTGAGCAGGAGTGAGTGCGAACGAGCATACCTTGACATCCCGCAAAGCTTCTATCTGTCTTGCCTTTTTTTGCTCAAGTGCATCTGATGATGTGCAAAAATACAGGAGGAGGCAGTGGTGACGCACCCTGCAATCCCAGCACTCAGGAGGCTGAGGCAAGAGGATTACCTCCAATCTGACGCCAGCCTCATCTGTATAATGAGTTCCAGGTCAGGCAGCACTAGTGAGAAAGTACACTATTTACACACCTTTAATCCCAGCACTCGGGAGGTAGAGGCAGGAGAATCTCTGTGAGACCAAGGCCAACCTGGTCTACATAGTGAGTTCCAGGCTAGCTGGGGCTACAGGGAGACCCTGTCTCAACAAACAACAAACAAAACCCACCAACAACGTCAGAGAACCTCTTGTCATTGTACCTCTGCCTGTTGCAAAGTTAGGGTAAGATTGAATCCAGGGGCCTAGGTACTCATGCCTACTCTTGGGGTTCCTGGCAGTGATGACAGCATACAGAGAAGGCATGCTTGGTTGGCCTGGCCCAGCACTCATCCCTGTGGAGACAACTGTAGGCAGCTTTGGGACAGAGCCTACTGCTGCTCAGGAGTCCTGCATCCCAAACCTGTACCCTCAGGTGGCAGGTCCATTTTCTTTTGCTTTCCTTAATTGCTTCTACAGCTGCTTGTTTCACTGGGGCTACCAAACCCATGTGCTGGCCCAGCCCATCAGAGCCTTGGGTTACTATCCTCTCTCTCTCTACCCTTCTGTGGACCAGACAGTGTAGAGAGCACACAAATCCCTCAGGGTACACACTGCCCAGTGTGCACTAGTGAGTTCATTAGGAATTTGTTTATGTTTATGTCACTTCCTTATGAAAAGCTACTGCTGACTCCCCTGCTCATATGCAGGAAATGTCAGTATGATGGTGTCACAGCCTGACTTTGATAGCCTCTTCAGGTGCCTCCCCAGCTGGCTATGTAGACCCCCCTGTCTATACAAGTCTCTGCCCGGTGAAGCTTCTGAAACGAGCCACATACTTGGTAGGCTGCTTTCTTCCTACTTTGTAACCAGTGTCTTTCCACACAGCCTCAGCCCATTACTGCCCAGCAACCTCCCAAGCATCTGCCAGGCTCCAGTTGAAATGCCCCCTGTCCTGTGCCACTTGTTCTGGATTACGCCTTCATTTTGGGGTAGAGCTCATGGGCTATAGCGCCTGCTATCACCACCCTTCCCCCTTTGGCACTTACCATGGCTACATGTACAGGTATGGCTTCCAATTACCAACACCCACAATTCATTACCTGTGGGCTGCCTATTGACCATGCTCTGCCCACACAGGGGAACAGAAGTGCTGGGTGGTCCATCTTCAGAGCCGATCTCTACTAAAAGATTGTTCCTCAGCCCATGGACAGGCCATGTGTTCTACAATGACCAACTCCCCCGTTCCTTGGAGGTAATAATGTACTCATAGTGGCTTCCTTCTAGAAAACCTTCCAAAGGCTGTGTGCTAAAGGCTTGGCTGCATGCTGATGGGCTCATAGGAAGAGACTGGATTGGGAGGGAATCTGATGGAAGCAACGCATTAATCCAATGGTGGGTTCTGAATTGAATGGACTATTGGGAAGTAACAGATGGGACCTAGGAGGAAGAAGTAAGTCTGTCCGATCCGGACCTTGGGAAGTTTGTTATTCCTGGCCCCTTCCTCCTCTCTGTCTATCTGATTCCCGGCCGTGTGCTCCTTGCTGTGATGTTCTGCCTATTCATGGCCCCAAAACAACACAGCCAAGAGATGATGGCCCAAACAAATCTTTCTTCTCCCCCCGTGTCTGTGCTTTTTAGGGATTTGCCACAGCCTTTACTGTATCACCTGTGAGTTGTCATCAGATGCCTTCCACTGAGGCCTCCTTGAGGATGGAAACCCTCTGCATCCTGACACTCACTGCAGCATCAGACACACGGTCTGTGTTCACGCTTCCTTGAGCTCTTTCCCTTGAATTCATTTTCATAATTCTTACAGTTCTCCTTGGCATTAAAGCGCCTTGATTCTGTGGACGCCCCTGCCCTCTGGGGACTCTGGCCCTCTCATGGAACTTTATAGCCAGCAGCTTACACAGAGTCCTGTGGAGCCAAGTGACAAAGGCAGCCCTGTGCTGGTCACATACAATCCGTACGGCTGCTGGTCCTGCTTTGGTAACATGACTGGTCTCTCTAGTATCCCGATTCCACTGTTACAAATGAGCAATTGGGAGGAAAGTAAGTGAACTATGGGAAATAGTCCTGTCTGTCAAGTGCTGATGCCCCAGTGGGAGGGAGGCAAAGCTGCTGTGTCACTGTGGGGATAGATTCGATGTCTGCTGAGTATAGGTGAAAGATTTGGTTTCCGGGATGCACTGGGAGCAGCACTATCATCCTGCTTGGGAGAAGCGAGCACAACATAAAGTGGTGGACAGTGACATTGTGAAAGGTTAATAAAGTTCTCAACAGAGAGTCTTTTCTATTTTACCTAGTGTTTCTTTTATTAACACATTGATTATGTATATTGATAGATTTAGCATGATATTTTCATATGTAAAGCATGCACTGATCAAACCTCCTTCTTCCACCACCCCCACCCCACCCCAGCACCCTTTCCAATCCATGATCACCCTTGTCTTTCTATTTAACTTACCATGATGACTTCTTCTTTTACCCATTTTGCTTCAAATGACCAGATTTTATTTTATTTTATGGCGGAATAAGACTCTGTTGTGTATGTGACCATATTTTCACCATCTACCCATCTGATTCCATACCAGTTACAATGTGCCATTGTGAACAGTGTTACAATCATCAAGAGAAAATCCCTACCACAGCATTCTGTGATGTGGCTCAAGTTCCTTTATTGTTTTATAAAGTAGCCTCTCCCATCTGTGGTTGCAGCCCATGGCTTCAGTTACCCTGCAGTCAGCTGCAGCCTGAAAATATCCAGTGGAAAATCCCAGAAATAAATAATTCACAGGTCATAAATCGTGCACTGTTCTGAGCAGCTTGGTAAAATCTCATGCTGTCCTGCTCCATCTTGTCTGAGACACGAGTCATTCTTTTGTCCAGAGTATCCACACCACACACACTTCCTGTTAGTCCCTTAATGCTTGTCCCAGTTATCAGCTGGCTGCTGTATCACAGTGCTTGTGTTCAGCTCTTAATGTGAAGCCCAGTATTACATCACAATGCCACATCATTCCCTTTACCTCATCTCATCATATAGGTGTTGCATCATCTTAGAGTATTACTAAAGAAAAGATGAGAACACCACGGTGAGCTATTATGGGGTGGCCCACATTTATGTAGCATTTATTAGAGTATGTGAGGTCACAATTGTTCTATTTTAATTATTATTATTATTAGTCTTCTACTATCCCTAATTTATAAATTATAAGTTAAACTTTTATCATAGGTATGTGTATACAGTAATAAAATATAGTAAAGCTAGGGTCTGGCAACACCTGTACTTTGAGGCAGGCCCCCACTGGGGGAAAATGTATCACCATCAAAGGAAGGTGGGCGACTGTCTTTGCTTCATTTCCAAGTGAGAGAGAAAGAGACTAGGAAACACGTCATAGCAGGGAGCCCGCGGTGGAACAAAGCCGTGATTTCATCCCAGGATGTGACAGAGAGAGGGAGAGACTGTGTGACCTAAAACCTTCCACTCCACCTAGGCTCCACCCTTTAAAGCTTCTAGAGCATCTCAGCAGTGCCATGGGCTGGAGAACAGGAGTTTAACATGGGCCTTGGGGAACACTGCAGATCCAACTCAAAACAAAGGCCTCTTCTCCACGATACCTGTTCAACCACTGTTGGTCTGAGGTTCACCGCTGTGGGTTTTAGTATTAGTGCGCCTTCCTTTACGAAACAGAAGTCTAGGCTTAATATTCATGTCATTTACTTCAACAAATAAAAAGTTATCAATCTTCATTTGCATCATCCCTTTTATTGATAAAATGGATGTGTGTTACATGAGAGATGGAGAAATTACTGATAGGACAGATTAAGGACCCAAATAGTTACTACCTAAGCCTGAATTTTACTTTCTGGGAAGAGGTATACTTTGCCACACCTGTGCCTGGCTTTGCTTATTTGCCAAGCTGTCTAGATTCACAGAGACCAACTGAGAGAGTGATTAGAAAAGGAAAATTCTATGCTAATTGTAGTGTGCTAGAAAAAAAGAGTATTTGCAGATGTTGTTAAGTATTTCAAGATGGGGAATTGACTTGAGTTATCCAGGTGGGTCCTTGTAAAAGAAGGCAGGGGAGGCACGTGAAACGACAGAGTGATGGGAAGGCACCAGCCTTCAAGACGAGTGTGCAGCCACGAGCCAAGGAATACCAACAGCTTCTCCACTCTTCCCCAGCTATCTCTGGAGGGAGCACAGCCTGCTGGCATAGAAATGAGCAGTTTTGTCCTAATGATGCTGATATTGGATTTCCAACCCCCAGAACTATAAGAGAGTAAATTTTTATTGTTTTAAACAATCCAGCAGTTGCACAAAGTAGCTTAGGAGTGTAGATACTGAGCTCCGATCCTCTTTCTTTTGTCATTTCAACAATGCATTGTCCTTCATTTGGATATAGCACAACTGTCCTTATCTGTAAATGCAGAAGCCTTGGGACCCTTCTGCTATATTTTTATTTTTAATTGAGTTTTTTGAAATTCATACCATATATATTGATCATATTTAAACCCCTCCCCTACCGGCATCCCCCCATAGCTTCCTGCCAAGATTTCATGGACTCTGCCATATATGTTAAGGCCTCTTGAGCCACATTTGTGTCCCCAAATGGCCTTCAGTGTGTGTCCATTCAATGGATCTAGGTTAACCTATCTAGTGTCACACCCTTAAAGAAAACCAGCTCTCCCTCTTCCAGTACTTATCAGTTACCAGTGGTTTCTCAGCTAAAGTTGGGGCTTCGTACCCACTTCCCCACTTCAGTGCTGCATTTTTGTCTGACTTGAGCTCCAGTAGGTCTTGTGCATGCTGTTACCATTCCTGTGAGTTCATATGAGTAACTTTCCAGTCATCTGGAAAACTCTGTTTCCTTGTGGACATCCATTACCTCTGGCTCTTACAATCTTCCTGCTTCTTCTGCAATGGTCTCTGAGCCTTGGACGGCAGAAGTTTGATACAGATCTTTTATTCAGAGAAAACACTTTGCAATCTCTTATTCTCTGCACTTAGGCAGTTATGGCTTTCTGGGTTGGTCCCTATCTGTTGCATGAGAAAGCTTCTCTGGGGAGAGTTGAGAGATGCCTTAATATTCTTTCTGCCCCTGTCTGCTATGTTTCCTGAGCCTTAGGTAAAAGGTTGCACTGTAGATGTATCACTTAGGATTAAGCGTCTCACAGACATATGTTCTCTGCATTTGATCAGTTGTGGAACTTTGTAATAGACTCCATCTGTAGCAAAAAGAAGCTTCTTTGATGAGTGGACAAGACCTATGACCTCTCCATATTTGACTGTTTACAGTACCACACATGAGTTCCCTCCCATTGCGTGGACCTTAATTCCAATTAGACAACTGTTGCTTACCCCCAAGATAAAAGTGGCACTACACAGCAGTAGAGAGCATTTGTTGGCTTAATCATTGCTGTGAATCATAAACTTTACAGCTGTATGAAATTATTGATTGTTTTTCCTTTGGCAATTTGCTTAGTATCTTCTGAGACTATGGGAGCTGGCTTTCAAGGAGGAGGTATCCAGATCAAACCCAGCTTGATTGTTCCAAATCTTGTGTTTGAAGTATGTCCTGTCTTCAGCAAAAGGGTTTACCTTCATTTCTGGGAGGCAATAAGGGCTGTGGTTATAGCCTGTGTTATTTTGGGAGTCTCTTACACTACCCTAAGCAGCTCTAAGGGACAGGCATTGAGTTTTTTTTGTTATACAGCCTTCGGCTATATGTCTATTTTTCAGTAGGTTTTGGAGTAATACATTTCCTCTGTTTTTTCATACTCCTTAAGTATTTTTTTATTCCCCCCCTCCATATAATCTCTGCATTCCATCCCCAGTTAAAGTATCCTCCATTTTTTACCATTTACCCCTTGATGATATCTGTCTCTTACTATTGCCCTATCTCTAGTTCCTTCTTATCTTTATCCCCATGGTTCTTTTCCATTTTCCTGAATCCTGATATTAAATCAGAATATATATTCACATCTAAGAATTTGGAACTAAGATTCACAAATGAAAGAGAATATATGTTGCTTTTTTCTTAATCTTTGTTACTTCACTTAGTATAATAGTTTCTAGTTCCATCTAATACCTGTTAATTTCATGATTCCATTTTCTTTACTGCTGAGTAGAACTCCATTGTGTAAATGCACCACATTTTCATTATCCACTCGTCAGTTGAGGGACATACAATTTGTTTCCATTTCCTAGCTGTTGTGTAAAGAGCAGCAGAACCATGGCTGAGCAAGTATCTCTGCAGTAGCATGTCGAGTCCTTTGTGTATACAGCAAGGAGCTGTATAACTGGATCATATGGTAGATTTGTTTTCAGCTTTTTAGAAGTTCTCCACATTGATTTCCGTAGTGGCTGCACCACTTTGCAATCTCATGAACAGTGACTGAGGGTTCCCCTTTCCCTGCATCCTTGCCAACATTTGGTGCCATTTGTTTTCTAGATCTTAGCTCTTCTGACTGGTGCAAGAAGGAATCTCAAAATAGTTTTGATTTGCATTTCTCTAATTACTAAAAATGTTGAGCACTTTTTAAGGTATTTCTTCACCATCTTTAGCTCTTCTTTTGCGAGCTCTCTGTTCAGATCCATAACCCCTTTTTTAATTAAGTCATTTGCTTTTTGAAAACTCTTTGCTTTTTAGTTCCTTGTATATTCTGGATATTGGTCCTCTATTGGATGTATAGCTGGTGAAGATTTTCTTCCACTCTGTGGGCTTCCTCTTCACTCCTTTGCTGTACAGAAGTTTTTTAGTTTAATGAGGTCCAATTTGTCAATTGTTGACCTTAATTCCTTAAGCCTGATTTAGAAAGCCTTTTCCTGTCTTGTAAGGTGCTGCTTCTCTTTTCTTCTAACAGTTTTAATATTTCAGGTTTCACACTAAGGCCTTTGATACATTTGGAATTTAATTTTGTACAGGGTGATAAAAATTATTCTTCTGTAGGTAGAGATCCAGTTTTGCCAGCACCATTTGTTGAAGATGCTCTTTCCTCCAGTGTGAGTTCATGGCACCTTTGTTAAATATTAGATGACTGAAAGTGTGTGCACTTATGTTTGGGTCTTCTATTTTGTTCCATTGATCTACAAGTCTGTTTTTGTGTCAATACCATGCTGTTTTTATGACCACAGCTCTGTAATATAGCTTGAAATCTGGTATGCTAATCCCCTCCTCCACATTGTTCACTGTGCTCAGGATTGGTTTGGCTGCCAGGGTCTTTTGCAGTTCCACATTAATTTTAGGACTTTTTTTCTATTTCTGTGAAGAATGTCATGGGGATTTTGATTGGGATTGCATTGAATCTATAAATTACTTTTGGTAGGATCATCATTTTCATAATATTATTTCTACCAATCCATGAGTGTGGGAGGTCTTTCCATCTCCTTGATCTTCCCCAATCTCTTCAAAGATTTAAAGTTTTCATTGTAGAGGTCAAAGTCTTTGGTTAGGTTTATTCCTAGGTAATTTTTTTGAGGGTATTGTGAATTAGAGAGTTTCCATGGACATTTTCTCTGATTACTCCATTACTGACATATAAAAAGTCTAGTGGCATTTGTAATTGATTTTGTATCCTGCCGCTTTGGTGAAAGTGTTGATCACTTCTAGAAATTTTCTGGTGTAATTTTTGGGCTCTCTTATGTATATCATCTGCAAATAGGGATAATTTGATCTCTTACTATCCAATTAATACCCCTTTAATTTACTTCTCTTGTCTTATTGCTGTAGCTAGAGTTTCAAGCACTATATTGGAAAGGAGTGGGAATACTGGACAGCCTTATTTGGTTCCTGATTTTATTAGTAATGCTTTGAGCTTTTTTCCATTTAGAATGATGTTGGCTGTGGGTTTGTTATGTGTAGCAGTATGCTGAGGTGTGGTCTCTCCAGTCCAGTTCTCTGTAGGACTTATGACTGCCTGTTGGATTTCATCAAAGGCCTTTTTTGCATCTATCGAGATGATCATGTGATTTTTGCCTTTAAGTCCATTTGTATGATTTATTACTTTTATTGACATGTATCTTGAACCATCCCTGCATCTCTGGAATAAAGCCAACTTGATCGTGGTGGGTGATCTTTTGGTTATGTGTCTGTATCTGATTTGTGAGCATTTTCTTGAGAAATTTTGTATTTATGTTTATTAGGGATATGGGCCTATAGTTTTCATTCTTATGTCTTTTACTGGTTTGGGTATTAGAGTAATACTGGCTCCATAAAAGGAGTTTTGGAATTCTCCCTTTGTTTCTATATTTTTGAATAATTTAAATGGGATTGATTATAAGTCTTTGAAGGTCTAGTAAAATTCTGCTGTGAGTCCATCTGGGCCTAGGTATTTTTTTAAGTTGGGAGGCTTTGTATTACTATTTTGATTTCCTTACTTGTCAGGTGTCTATTTAAGTTGTTAATCTCTTCTTGGTTTAACTTTGGTGATTCCACTGAATTTAGAAATTTGTCCATTTCTTTTAGATTTTCAGATTTAATAGAGTATAAGTTGTTAAAGTATTCTCTTATAATGTTTTAAAAATATTTTTGGTGTCTATTGTGATGCTTCTCCTTTCATCGCTGATTGTGTTGGTTTGAATTTTCTTCTTTCTTTCTTTCTTTCTTTCTTTCTTTCTTTCTTTTTTCTTTCTTTTCTTTTTTGTTAGCTGGACTAAGTGTCTATCTTGTTTATTATTTCAAAGAACCAGCTCTTAAATTCACTGATTCTTTGTTTCTATTTCACTGATTTCTGCTCCAATTTCTATCATTTGTTCTTATCTGCCAGATTTGGTTTGTTCTTGCTTTTTCAGATTCTTGAGTTGTAACATTTAATCATTTATTTCTGCTCTTTCTGATTTTTTAATGTAGGCACTTAGAACAATAAACTTGCCTCTTAGGACTGCTTTGAATGTGTCCCAAAGGATTTGTTGTGTTGTGTTATCATTTTCATTTAGTTCCAGGAATATTTTTATTTCTTTCTTGATTTCTTCTTTGATCCAGTCATCATTCAGGAGCATGTTTTTGAATCTCCATGAATTCATTTAGTTACTAGATTTTGTTTTGATGTTGATTTTAAGTTTTATTGCCTTGTGGTCAGATAGAATACATGGAATTATTTCATTTTTTGTATTCTTTTTGGTTTGTTTTGTGCCCCAGTATGTGATCTATTTTTAGAGAACTGTCCATGAACTGCTGAGTAAAATGTATATTCTTTGGTGCTTGGGTGGAATATTCTGTAGATATCTGTTAGGTGCATTTGATGTATGAAATCATTTAATTCAGATGTTTCTCTGTTTATTCTTTGTCCAGATAACCTATATATTGGAGAAAGTAAGTATTGAAGTCACCTTCTATTACTGAGTTGGGGTTAATCTGTGTCTTGAAGTCCAGGAATACTGTTTTTATGAAATTGGATGCATCAGTGTTTGGTGCATATATGTTCATGACTGTAATCTTTTTTTTTTCAGCCTAAAAGGAAAATTCACTTTATTGGAAAAAATAATTATTTTAAACTGTTGCCATGGTCTTATGTTTTCCCATAATGTAATGTCTTCCTGATCATTTGTTCCCTTGATCAGAATGAAATGACCTTCCTTATCTGTAGCAGGAGGCCTGCAAAGATGGTGCGGACCCAGAGCCCTGGGATTCAGTGAGAATTCACTTCACTTCTTGGTTCACAAATAGCCTGCCAAAAGGAGCCCACGCCACCGTACCCTGCTTGCGAGCCCAGTGACTGCTGACAGACTGCATGGCGTGGACCAATCAGAAAATGATACGCTGACTAAAGGGACTTGGGGGCGGAGAAAAGGGAAATATAAGGTGTGCCCCCTCCTGCATTAAATGAGCCTGCAGCACCTCGCCTAGTGCTTGCTTCTACCTGACTCCTGGGGTCTGTGTGTTGACACCGTGCCTCTTGCCCCCCCAATTGGCAGGGGACCCGATCCAGGTCAGGGTCTTCACAGCTGGCCTGAGGAGAACCCACAACACTTATCTTTTCTGATTAATTTTAATTTTAAGTCTATTTTTTTAGATATTAGAATAACAATGCTTGCTTATTTCTTAATGCCATTTCTTTGGGATATTTTTTTCCTCTCTTTTCACCCTAAGATGGTGTCTATCCTTGAAGGTAAGTTGAATTTCGATTTAAAAAATTTTTTTATTTATTATTTTTATTTTATATGTATGAGTGTATTGCCTGCATGTATGTGAGTGCACCCGTGTCATGCATTGCTGCAGAAGTCAGAAGAGGGCTTCGGAGTCCCCTGGAACTGGAGTTAGAGATGGTTTGTGCTTGCCATGTGGGTGCTGGGAATCGAACCCAGGTCCTCTGCAAGAGCAGACAGTACTCTTAATCACTAAGCCCTCTCTCTAACCCTGGTAAGTTGAATTCTTTGTAGACAATAGAAAGATAGATTTCCTTTTTTTTTTTTTTTTTTGGTCTTTTTGAGACAGGTTCTCCCTGTAGCCCCGGCTGGCCTGGAGCTCACTATGTAGACCAGGTTGGCCTTGAACTCACAGAGATCCACCGGCCTCTGCCTCCTGAGTGCTGGATTAAAGGCATGTCCAGATTTTTCTTTCTCCTTTGACTATGATAGACAGTTTCACAGTGTGATGTAGTGTGGGATTGTTGGCATCCATGGTCATTTAGAACTTGGAATACATTTCTTCAGGCTCTTCTGAATTTATAGTTTTCACTGAAAAGTCAGCTGTTGTTGGGGGACCCTGCTGCTAAGGTTTAGTCCTCCATGTCTGGATAACTCTAAGGGGCTTGGAGCTATATAGAAGGACTCCCTTTCTCAGCGGGGGCCTCCTGCTCTCTGCCTGACTTACCTGGAAAGTGCCACCAAGCACGGATGCCTGACCTTATTTGGAACATGACCTTTGGCATAGTTACCTGAAATAAAACTGCCCCCAGGTTTTTTCTGTATGATAATTAGGCATTGCCCTATAGTCAGATGATAGGATCCCCCTACCACATGTAAATAAAGCATACTATGAGCACCTATCAGCTGAGGCTTTGGCTGCTGCCTCCACACTATATTTTCCCTAACCCCCACTGAATAAAAAGAGCTGTGTCACTGAACCTGCCTCCCCGGAAGGGCTTTCTTCCATTGTGCTCACTGGCCGTCCTGACCCCATTTGTTGCCTCTGCTCCCTTTGTCCTTGTGGACTGGTGGCCAACGACCCACGAGGGGAGGGAGAGACCCCACAAGCTGTAATTCTGATGGGTTTTTCTTTATATGGAACATGTTTTTCTCTTGCAGCTTCTGTTCCCTCTCTTTGTTCTGTGTATTTAGTGTTTTTACTATCATACGCTGTGGGGAGTTTCTGTTCTGTTCTATTCGGTGTTCTGTGTACTTCTTGTGTCTGTATGGATATGTCTTTCCTTAATTTAGGGAAGTTTTCTTCTACAATCCTGTTGCAGATCTGGCCAATGCGATTGACCTTTCTTCTCCTTCCTCTATGCCTATAATGCATAGATTCGGTCTTCTCGTGATATCCTACATTTCCTGTGTATTCCATTCCTGTGTTTTAGGTTTTTTTCACATATTCTTTGCTTGAGTGGTCTAATTCTTCACTCTTGATACTATGTTTTCCATTTGATTCAGTCTGCTGGTGAGGTTTCCCTTGTCATTTCAAATTGACTTACTGAGTTTTTTCAATTTAATCTACATTTCATCTGAAATTTCTTTAATATTTTTATCTCTTTCATGAATTCACTTTTCAAATCCTGAACTGTCTTTGTCATTTCATTCAGCCATAACTTTCTATTTTCTTGAGCTTCACTTGGAATTTATTCCATCTTCTTTGAATTCTTTGAGCTGTTTGTATGTTCTTTAAAACCCTTGAATTCTTTGATCCCATTTATGAGTGTTCTTTTAAACTCTGGGGTTCCACTGTGTAGTTCATCTTCCTCCTCCTCCTCCTCCTCCCCCCTTCCTCCTCCCTCCTCCTCTTCTTCTTCCTCCTCCTCCTCCTCCTCTTCTTCTTTCCTCCCCCTCCCCCCTCCCCCGTTTGTCGTTGGCTTGGAACTTACCACATAGTCGCTAGGAAGACCAGGCTGGCCTTGAACTCACAGAGGCCTGCCTGCCTCTGCCTCCCAAGTGCTGAGATCAAAGGCATGCACCACCACGCCCAGCCACTGAGTAGTTCTTAATGTAGAACACTTCTATAGGACTGGTGGGATTCAGTGTGAACATATTATCTTGTTTTTTCATATTTTTTGAGTTTTTGTGTTGTGACCTAGGCATATGAGCTTCTTTTGTTGGTTGTGTGTCTGATATAAAATTCTACCCTGCCTTTGCTGAGTTGAGGCTGATGTAACTTGGTTGCTTTCTGATCAGGTAAGAAAAAGTTAGTTGGCCTATGCATCAGGTTCTCATTTTGTTTTCTTTACTGGAGGGAGTGAAAAGTTCCAGTACAAGCTTTCCTGCACAGTGAAGAGGCTCTAGTCCCATGGTAAGATGACCAAGAGGATGGGTTCTTACTTGCTAAACAGGGTAGATGTAAGCCTGGGAGCAGCAGGAATGGGCCTGGTCCCAAAGCATGGTGATGGCGATCAAATGGCCTTCTGCTATTTAAGCTGTCCTCTGAGGCTTCTTTTCCAGGACCTTTATCTTCCAGATATTTCCTGTTAATCAAGTTCTTTGGGGACAACTAACCATGGTTCTTCCTAACGTTTATTCTCAAAGCATCCACCTGTCTCCTGACACCACACAGGGAAGGATCTGTTTAGGATCTGGATTCTTTTCCTTAACCAGCTGAGAAATGAAAGGCCATGTGTCCCCTTCTCAACAGTTCTGTGGCAGTACACACACACACATACACACACACACACACACACCATAACACAATACAACACATATACCATAACACACCCATACCCCACAACACACATACATACTGCAACATATACTACAACATTACCATACCATACATACACACACACCACAACATACACACACACATATATATATACACGTTTGGGTTCTTTCTGATCAGGGATTTGCTTTCTGGTTTGTTTTCTATCTCATAAATGGTTGTGGGCTAAATTGTGTCTTTTCAACATTTACATATTGAAGTTATACCCATAGACTTCACAATATGAACTTATTTAGAAGTAGGCAGCATACAGAGATTGTCAGCAAATCACTGGAAACTGTAGGGGTAACGTGAAACAGATTCTCTTCCACAGCCTTCGGGAGGAACTGACACTGTCTATACCTTGATCTTGGATTTCCTCACTTCCTAAACTGGGAGACAACACCGTCCTGTTCTTTTTTTTTGTATTTATTTTATGTGTAAGAGTGTTGGGGCTGGAGAGATGGCTCAGCGATTAAGAATACTGGCTCTTCTTGCAGAAGACCCAGGTTTGAATCCCAGAACCAACATGGCAGCTAACAACTGTCCGTAACTCCAGTTCCAGGGGATCCGACAGCTTCTTCTGTCCTCTTCGGGCATTGTACAACATGGGTGCACCTATCTACATGCAGGCAATACACACATACACATAAAAATAATAAATAAAATATATATAAAAAGAGTGTTTGATCTGCGTGTGTCTATGTGCACCGTGGTGACAACATGAGCCAGAAGAAGGTATCGAACCCCTGGAACTGGAGTTACAGACAGTTGTAGCCACCGTGTGGGGGCTGGGAACTGAACTCGGGTCCCCTGCAGAGCAGCCAGTGCTCTTACCCACTGACCCATCTCTCCAGCCCCTCATTTCTGTCTTTTAAGGCTCTAGACCATGCTGTGTGAGATGTTCATACAGCAGCAGTCCAAGCAAACCAATATTGTGACTACCCTGTACACCACGTGCACAGACGTGTCCTCTCTGGGGATAAGAGGAAAAGAGAGAGGAGGAAGAGGAGGGGGATAGAGGGAAAGCAGAAAAGATTTGGAAGTACAGTCTGGAGCCTAAGCCGGAAGCCTTCAGGCACCCTGTGTGCTGTACCTGGTAAGGCGGTTGGCGGAGAGTCTCCAAGCCACCTTTTGTCCTAACGTCTCCCTAGGAGCCCAGGCATTCCCCCATCATGTCCGCTATGGAGAGTAAAATCACAGTCATGCCTTTTGAGTGGCCCCCTTCCTCCTCTGTTGCCCCCCTTGTTTGCAAGTGCCCAGCCTTCTCAGCAGAGAGGGGACCATCTGCTTAGTCCTTGTTTACTGCACACCGTGCCAGTTTGAGCTTATTAATCATATTTACCCAAGTATCTTAATTACTCCCTGTCTAGCAACTTGCCTTGCACTCAGCTGTTGACCCCTCTTTTTTTATTCCTTTCTATCATTAATCACAGGAGCAGTGTGGGTAGAGGGATTCCTGCAGCTTGGATTTCGCTGGCACTGTTACCACTCCCAGAGAGGAGTGGCTGGAGTTCACGGCTGGTTTCTGACAAACTTCCTAATTAATCTGCTAAAGATCAGACGAGGACTAATAGGAGCTGAAGACTGTGTGCTGGGACCATCCCTCTGCCCCTCCGTGTGCATGTGTGCGCGTGTGTGTGTGTGTGTGTGTGTGTGCACTCACGTGCGAGCCTGCATGTGGTGCTGAGCTTGGCAGGAGAGAGCCTGCCTCTCTAGTAGCTCAACACAATGCGTTCCTGGTGTGGCTGCTGCCACCTGTCTTCCTGGTTTGGGGAGAAGGAATTTCCTCCTCCTTAGAAGTATGAGAGCCATCAGTGCTTCTCCCCAGATGCAATGAGGAGAGGAAGAAGCTTTTTCCCTAAGGAATATAAGATCTTACTGCTGGAGGAGTGAACGCCTTTCCTAGAAAATACAGGATCTTACTGCTGGAGTCGGTGCATGCAGGGGTTGTCTATGAGCGTGAACTAAAGTCCCTCCACTCCCCACCCCTGGAATCAAGCATTCTAGGGCTAGCAAGAGCTAAAAGATGCTCTGAGGCACAGGGCTGTCCAACCAGGCTGGGGATGATGTTGGGGCCTGCAGGAGCATGGGCAACCCTCCATGTCTAGGGTTGTCCAGCTGACAGCTCTGCTGACCTTTTGTGGCTCAAGTAGAGATCAAAGCTGGGGACACCTGCGAGTCAAGGGGATGATTTCCAATCAGCTGTGCCTTGTGCCCTGACACCTTCTTAGGGTCACTTCCTGTTTCCCTTTTCTCTGGAGGCAGGGAGGAAGGCCCAGCACTGGGCTGCTTTCTTCTTGCAGGCCCAGCTCTGTGGGCTGAGAGACACCATTAAGGAGGATAATTTGTTGATCTGAGCTCTCCTCTCGTTTCAGTGCAGAGTGGCATCGTTTTCTTTATGACCTCGTAAAGTCACAGCCGAGAGGCCGATTTGGAAAACAAACTGCCTTGGGTTGACAGATAATTAGATACAGGGGACATATTATATGCCTTTGCATATAAATGTGCTCCGAGGTGTGTTGGTTCATCTGAAGTTGAGGTTAAAGGCGCGCAGGTATTCCTGACATAGCAGGATGTATATTTTCATACAGTCGCAGGCGCTGTGTTGGTTTTATGGCCTTTCATCTGGTGCTGACTGATGGGTGTGAGCACCACCTGACTAGGAGAATGGGGCAGCTCTTGACATGAGCCTCTGGGCTTTTCTGCTGTGTGCCCCTCCCCACATCCCCTCCTCTTTGGACCTGCATTCTACAGTGAGTGACTAATGGCCGCATTAGGAGGGGCCCCCAGAGGGCTCATTTTTCTTTCCTTCTTTCCCTCCCCAAAGGATTCTAATAGGCCCAATTAATTACAATTATAACATGAGGCCTTTTGTGATGGGGACAAGGCTAGGTGGAGTTCTATATCTGGGGCAATGAAACGGACCAAAGTAGATACTTTCTGGAAGGTTCCTGATGGATAGTTGATTCTGCCCACACTGAGGACTTGGCTGTGTTATCAATGCTGCCTTCAAAGGCAAATATTTCTGTGCCTGGAATCTGGACTGGGAGAGTAGAGTTGGGCCCTTGCTTAAAAGAGGGAAAAAGGAAGCTTTCATTTCTCTATAGTTTCCAAATGCTCTAGACAGGGAAATGTTTCTTTGAATACAAAGTCCCAGTTAAATTCATTCACTCTAAAATGTAAAGCGCTTAATTTAATACCCTTTGGGAGTAATTTCCATTTAAAAGTGGCATTATAGCTAGTGGCTGAAAGAATGGGCTTAGTCACCTTCTATTTGAGCAAGTCACTTAAGCTCTGTGTGTCTGTTCCTCCATCACAACTTATGAATAAAAAGCTATGCTCACTCACCTTATAGTGTTGACAAGATTTACTTTGCTGAAACATGAAGTGTAGTGTGTCACATATGGTGAGCATTTAATAGATGTTAACCATTTTAATCATGGTGATGAGCGGAGCTATTCATAACATGAAATGAACAGAGATAAGAATGCTCAAACCAAGGGAAAGGACCAGCACAGGGAGGCCTGTCCCCATAGGAGCCCTGACCCCAGGGAAGGCTAGGTCTTGCTATGCCATCAATGCCATTTGAGTCTGGCATCCTTTTCTCCTGGCTTTAGCATCTCATTCATAAAACGAGGGGTTCTGTAGGGGCTGGTCTTCCAGGACAGGTGTCTGATCCACAATGGGGAGACAGCATGTGAGGCATGCTCCTGTTGGAGGTCCCTGCTCCTCCCTACCAGCCCACCCATCAGTCCCTGCATCCCTGCCTAGAACAGACCTGCACTGTTCTTGAGGCCGAAGTGGAGGGCTCAGGGGGCCTATTAAGAAGACTTTGGGGAGATGGTTAAATTATCTTTCTCTTTAAATCTTGGTCTGATTGAGAGAGAGAGAGAGAGAGAGAGAGAGAGAGAGAGAGAGAGAACCTGTAGCCCACCCCTAAGCCCCATTGAAGGAAGCGATATAAATAGAGTTGCTGTCACATTGATGAATTAAATCCTCTGTTAATTAGGAGGTTATCGATTTAAAGGTTGTCCAAGCAGATTCTCCTCTTCTTCTTCCCCAGCAAATTCAAGCAGAGCGAGGACACAGAGGAGGGACAGCTCTCTGTGTCTTGCCAAACTGCTAGTCTCCTTCAGATTTCATCGATTGTCCTAGTTTTCTCAATATGAGCTGTCTACCTCTCACTTGAATCTTGGCAGTGGGTGACACAGATTCTGTGTGAATGAGGGACTCTTAAACTCCTCTGCCTTCTGAACTACTCCTTTCTCTCACCAACATCCAAGTCATGCCTGGCTTTGAGCTGGTCCAAAGTCAAATGTATTCTTCCTAGTGCACCACAGGGCCCTTAAAATCCCCAAAGAAGCACAGGGTGAGGACCCTTGTTTGACCTGATGCCTAAACAGCGCTTTCTCTGGCAGTTTTAGTCAATGGAGGTTATTCTTGGGTGGACTGACTGGGATCATCCTTGAGAGCCACTCTTGGTACCTCAGGTCAAGCCATTCTCAGTCCCAAGAGTCTGAGGAGCCAGTCGTTTGGTCAGGATTTCATTTAATATTTATCATTCACAAAGATCTGGAAAGTCTGAATCTAGATTGAGTAGTCTCTGAGGACGGTAGTTTGCCATTTAAAAATATTGGATTGATGAGTGAAAATAATTAGGAGGAGCAAACACTGCCTAAGGCCATGGTGCATTTTCTTAAAAGTGCTTATGCAGTCTAGGTTTGCGCTGCTGACTGTGTGCAAGGATCTTAGTGTGTCATGTGAAGTGAGACAAGGAATGAGCTGTCAGCCAATCTAGTTCAGGAGTCAGGGCCTCCTTAGAACTCAATGTTCAGAGACAGTTGAATTATAAATAGATGGAATGAGTTCTGAAAGAGAAATCTCTCAGATTAGTCTCTCATCTCTGGGCTCTTGCTCAAACTCTAGCACAACTGACTACATGGGGGGAACTGTGAGGCACAAACAGGCCCCCTGTAGTGCTCCAGGATTTCCATGCATGATCACTTGTGTGGATACCAAGAACTGGTACAGAACATGTCCCAAAGTAAACTCTTGACAACATAGAAACAGGAACAACGGCATCTGTGGAGAAATAAACTCACAAGCAGGACTGTGAGAGTGGAATGAAGACTCACTCTGCGAAGGAGGCTTGCCAGTCTGGGCACTGGGATTTCCTGTTGCCCTAACTGCTAAGAGGGAAATCTGGCCTAGATCAGGTGGTCACAGGCTAGAGCTGTTGTACCCTCAAGACTGTCCCTGTGAGGGGCCACCATGGCTGCAATAGGAGCACGCACTCCCAGAGCATGTGTCAACTCTCTTCTCTCTGCTTCTACAAGGGGCCTTTCCGGGTCCAGATCAAATGCTTATTAGCAGATAGGGGGTCAGGTAGCTAGAGGAGCGAGACATAGAGGACATGGGGCAAGAAAGAAACGGGGCTGGGGATGTAGCACAGTGGTAGGGTGTGTGCTTGGCGAATGTGAGGCCCAGCACCAAAAATACGCACATTTGCAAGTGAATTAGTTAAATACAAATTAAAATCAGAAAATAGAAAAAAGGGTCAACAATGAGAAATAACCCCTAATACAAAGGAAGCTTAGCAAGGAACAGAGGAAGAGAGCGGAGACACAGAAGAGGCATTTTTAGAGAAGAAGATAGCACACCAGAGGCAGGAGGTAGGGAAGGCACAGACAGCAAGCAGGAAAAACCCGGTGAGGAAATGGGTGAAGAGCTGAAGAGGGGAGGAGAAACCGCGGAGGACCAGGGCAGCCAGAAGAGGTAGGGAGGAGGAAGGGGAGGAGGGGGAGGAGAGGAGAAAGCAGCCCCTGGGAGGGGAAGAAGGGAGCAAAAGTGCTGTGCTGTGTGGATTACTGTGTGTTTGTCATCTGGAATGGTATAAGCTGTAGGTACAGCATCTCCTGCCCATGATTTATGGTCCCTGTCAGGCAGGGACCGTGCTTTGTCTGCTGTAGCGTGGAGGATGAATGCATTGCTGTCATCCCAGCCTGGCCGGCCTTTCTCTCTCTCTGCTCCAAACGTTCGCTCCCCATTTCACGCCAGTGAACATAAACAATCTTTTGTAAACCTGACAGTCACACTTGCTTCTTTGGAAACATAAAGCAGAAATGTATGACTCGGCTTTCATTACCCAATTTCCTACGCTATATAGAAACACTCAGGAAAGACATGTAAGTGGTCACAAAATCTGGGAAATTGGAAGTGTCCTGGAGGAAGTGGGGGGAGGAAAGAAGAAAGGGTTGGTGGGGGGAGGCAGGGTCTGGGGTGGGAAGGAGCTGGTGAGGAGGTGATGTGTCTAATCCCACCCCATCCTTCCCAGAGAAAGCTGTCTGATAAACAGGGCCATGCAGACACATAATTATATTGCATTTCTGAATAACAGCTGCTTCCTGCCTGAACTGTTGCTTTCTTTCTGTTTTCCTCTTAACCCACAGTGCAGTAGGAAACAGTCTTGAGATCAAAGCGGATATGTTGCTTTGCCTGCCTCTGCCCCCTTTTTTGCTTTTTTTTTTCATTTTTTCCCCCACTGGCCATTCGACAAATGCTGCCACATCTGGAGTGTAACTTATTTTTAAAGAGCTATTAGGGGGCAATGTGGTGATTTCTCAGGTGGTGCCTTGGATGAGAGAAGAGATGCATGGTAGAGAACCTGTCTCTATCCACAACAGCCCCACCGGGGTGGAGCAGGGAAGACGCCTTGTAGGACGGAGTGCTATGGGCAGACAGAAAACCAGCAACCTGGACAGCTAACCCCCAAACCACAGGACACCCTTACTGAATCTGGAGACCATGCTTTTTGCCTTCGACCATAGACTCATTACTGTCTCACAGCCTCGGAGAGATGTTCAAAGGCAAAGGTCTAGGTGCTCCTCTTATGCTGGGTCTCGGGCCTTGAAGGCCTGGGGGACACAGCCCCTAGGGAGCCGACTCCAGCAGTGCTTCCCCACAAGGACCTTCTGGCTCCGAGAAGCGTGGTGTGAAAAGCACACTGCTACATCATCCTTTCAGATCAAGAGCTTTGCAAGGCACTGAACAGGGAGAGGGTCTGGGCTGTTCCAGGGCCAACCCAGCCCTGGAAATTGATGCAGAGATCTCTGTTTTCTGAAATCTCATGTTTTCTAGAAAGGCAGGACACCCTCTCTGTCTAATATATCACACCATCATGCATGCACACAACAATGTTAGAAAGCCATCTCAGGGACCGTAAATATTAGTAGTAGAACACAGGTGACATGAAGGGGAGTAAAGGGTGAAGGAAGTTTAAGGTGAATGGGAGGGTAGGGCAGAGGAGGGGGTTGGAGAAGGCATAACTGACTCTAAGGATGTTTGGAAAAGTCGTGTGTAAATCTGCTACTTATAAGCATTTCATACAAAGGAGTCTAATTGGAGTTACCCTTCACAGGGGATTAAGCTCATCCCAGAAGCCATAGGTTGCCAGTGCCAGGTGTGGGATACCTTCCCTTGAGTGGTTGGTCAGAGGTGTTCCAGACATACCCCCAAATAATACAGGCTATTGCCATAGCTTTTGGTTGCCCACCAGAACTTGATGGTAAGGCCCCATTGCTGAACACACCACACACATTGGTCATAGGACATGGAGAAATCAATTTGGTACAGACAGAGAAGCTCCCTGTTGATACCTTTCATAGTATTGAAAGGTGCTATACAGGCTCCTGGGGCAAAAAGTCATCAACAAGCTTACTCAGCTGTGTATGCTGTGAACATCAGTGATTATTGGCATGGAAAAATAAACCCATGGATACAATAGTGCCATGAATGTTATGTGGGTAACACGCTACTTCCTGAGTGGATTTAAAGCCTGGTCTAGTGGAGGAAACACATGCCTGGTACTGAAAATCTGCCCAAGAGCCCATGGTTGGGGAGCTCACAGGCCCCAGGGGTGAACCTACTATTATTTTGTTAAATGGGAATAATATCAAATTACTCTGTAAATTTACAACTCTCTACTTGTAGATTAGTGCAGCTCTTGGACCACAACAGAGAAGTTTCTTTTTACAGTGGATGATGGTTAATTCAGAAACCCACAGCTGGTCAAAGTGCAGAGAATAAGTGACTGTGAAGTGCTCAGCCACTGGGGACATCTGTGTCACACCCCTCCCCGAGGCTCAGGGACCATCTCAGAAGAGGGGCAGAAAGATTATAAGAGCCAGAGATCAAGGAGGACCAGGGCAAAACAGTGTTTTCTAGCCTTCACAGGACCACTACACTCATGAACTCAACAGTAGCTATGGTTCCCTGAACAACACCTGCAGGAGATCAGGTCAGTCAAGACACTAGCACGGAGTGGGAAGGGGTTCATGGTTCTCTATCCATAACCGAGGAACTATGGACAGTTGGCTTCTGGGGGAAAGAGGGTCAGTCTTCTTTAAGAGTGTGGCCTCTGGTTGGTCTGCCACACTCCAGTGTGTGGGCTCACACCCAGGAGTACGTGGACAACACAATTGGAGGCAATGAGTTATTAAATCAGAAAGTAGGATGTAAAATTGGGGAGGGGTAACAAGACAGAGGTGGATCTGAGATGAATTAAGGGGAGGAGTTGGGGTGAATATGATCAAAATACATTGTATGAAATTATCAAAGAATTAATAAAAATATTTATTTTAGAAAGATTAATATTATAATTCAAAAGAATTCTTGAATAGTGACTACATGTCCAATATTGTATTGAGTTCATAAGGAATATGTCCTCAAAATGATTTTTATTTAGTTATAAAGCTTCCAATATACAGATACTTAGATATAATACTTGTATAGATACATGGATAGAGAGATTGATCGATAGATGATAGATAGATAAATATGTAGATAGATAGATAATCTTGGCCAGAAAGAACAGCTTTGGAAATTCATATAGCATGGCTCCCTTTCTTCCCTCTGTCCCATCCCATCCATCCCCAAATTTTATTCATTACTCTTTCAGTAACCTCTTCTATAAAGATGTCTTTTCTACCACAATCCACAGTGTTCTATCCCCTCTGAATGTCCATAATCTACTATCGGTCCATCCCCTTCTCTGTGGTAATCAGTGACATGCCGCTCTCACATGGATTCTGGTCTTCCTGTGTAATATCATGGAAAGCTGATTTTAATCATGTGTTTTCCTCTGTGTAGCCTGAAAAATCACCTAATGTAGAGTTTTGCTGTGTAATATACCCTATATCATTGGAAAATATAGATACGAAGACTTTTCCAGACTCCCTAAATTCCCCCACTATATAAAGGCAAGGTTATGGAACTTCAAATTTTTCACTCAATAATATTTCCATAAAGAGTTACATTCCATTAAAAAATACTCAAATGTAAACATCTCTTAGACACATTCAGTGGTCATTTATTTTTCACATGGAGGCAGTTTCTATTTTTCTAAAGAATTGCAACATGCTTAGTGAGGGTAAGAAAAGGAACTGAAGGCCTGGGAAGACGGCTCAACAGCTAGAAGCACTTACTGTGCTTGCAGAGAGCTTGGTTCCCAGGGTATGTGTCCGGCAGCTTACAACCACCTACAACTGTAACATCAGTTCCAATGCATCTGATGCCCTCTTTTGACCTCTGCAGGCACCCATACTCACATGCACATACCCACACATTAACACACAGACACAAACACACCTATACTAATTAAAAACAAGAAAATAAATCTTAAAAAGAGAACACAGCAGAGAGATTTGGGTTGAATGGAGATATCAGCTCAGCTGTTCCTTCTGCAACCAACTTCTTCTCATACATGGTTTTCACTTGTAGCTCATTTGCAAACTGAGTATCTTTCTTTTTCTTCTGGATGCAGGACTATGAGTTAGCTCACAGGCAGAGGAAATCACTAAGGAAAAATATGCCAAATATTTGTATAATTGAAACAAAAAAGTCTGTATTATGTGATATCTCATGAGCCCTTGACTACTTCTCACCCTCATCTGGTCTTTAGTGTCTGCTATTGTTACCTAAGGGGGCCCTAGAGAAGACATACAAGCTTTGCCACTAGGCCTAGTTTCCAATCCCAGTTCCAATACAAAGCAATCTAAGTCAGCACACTGCAGAGACACCTGCCACCCATGCTTACTGCAGCCTTATTCACAACAGCAGAAGTGCCCACTGACAAATAAGTGGCTAGAGAAAATTAATACACAGCGGAGGAATATTTTTTAAGCATAATGAAAAGTAAAATTATATCATTTTCAGGAAAATGAATGGAACTGGACATCGTCACGTTAAACCAAATAACAGATGCAGAAAATCAGCGATCATGTTTTCCCTTATATGCAGAATAAACTTTAAAAAATATTTATTTATTTTTATTTATTTATTAATTTATTATTTATCTTTTTGAGACAGGATCTCCCTGTAGCCCCAGCTGGCCTGGGACTCCCTATATAGACCAGGCTGGCCTTGAACTCACAAAGATCTGCCTGCCTCTGCCTCCCAAGTGCTGGGATTAAAGGCTTGCGCCACCACTCCTGGCTTGGAATCAACTTTTTAAAAGAGACATGAAAGTAGAAAGGAGATTATTTGGAAGAAAAAAGAGACCTGGGGGGGGTGTGATGGAGGTGAATGTAACCAAAGTACTCTGTACACATGTATGAAAATGTCATAATTAAACCCATTATTTTGTGCAAGTAGCACATATTAACAGAAATATCTTGGTTCTGTCACTTATTAGCTGTGCTCTCCAAGGCGAATAACTTCTTTGGAGCGCAGTTTCCTCGTCTATAAAATTAGCAATATAATAACCTACTCTCTCTTTTTTTTAAAAACTATTTGAAATGTTTATTCTAAAGAGTTTGTTACTTTGACACAAAAACTGTGACAACATTTGCATCATAAATGCAATTACAACGTCATTACAGACTTTTTACATAAGGCTTTAAGATCTGGTAATGGGACCTAAGTTAAAGATGCTTGGCTTTTTACCGCCTGTGGATTCCTATAACTGTCTTGTGTCTTTTGGCAAGAGTGCCAACCTCTATTTTTTTTCCCCTTTTTTCAAATTTTTTTCCTTAGTAAAAGCAGATATTTTAACATATATTACGGAACAAGCTATATACTGAATTATTAATTAATATACTACATGTATTAATTCATTATACAATCAGTCTGAAAGATAATAGCAAGCCAGATCTAGGACTTGTAGTCTTATGTACAATTCTGTAAAGATTCTGTTGGAAAAGAGAAGTTGGTCCTAAAATATTGGTTCACATATCTTGAGAATACTTCTTTTCTGGTAAGATCCTCTGTTTCTTCTTCTTTTTTTTTTAATGTACTCTTTCTTCTCCTTTTATTTATTTATTTATTTTTATGGGGCTTTCGGCTACTCTAACATTCAATAACCTACTCTTAATATTAGGAAGATTAAATATATGATGGCTGCATCATAGACACTTAGCAATACCAATCCTTCTCTCTGTTCCTCTGTGCTCCAAACTCAACCCTCTCGTTACATACCATTCTACATGTGAGCTTCCAGAAGCCCAAGTGCTGAGGTACTCAAGGAGGAATGAATACACACCTTGTGGACCATCCCTGACTAGGATAGAGAGTCTCAGACACAGACTTGGATTCCCTCAGAGCTCTGTTATTGTTAGGCATGTGCATTGGACAAAGTAAAGCAATGTGATGAATTTAATACCCGCCAGGCAGTCGAACAAATGTCATTGATCTTGCTGATACTATATAAAAGGTTAGAAAGTAGATCCAGCTCAGTCCTATGGTGATTTATAATTCTTCTGTCTCACTAGTTAATTTTCGCTAGGATGAACATTTCTTTGCCTGCTGGGGGAAAGCCAGGTCCTTGAGAAAGCCTGAGAAGAGGTGTTGGTATGCCTAGAAACTGGAGGAGGGAGAAGCGAAGGTGTTGGGGATGCAGTTGAGCTCAATGTGAGGAGGGTCTAATCTACAAAAAACAGGTCTCTTTTCACCTGGTTTTCTTGCTATGGCCCTGCAACGTACCTTGAAATCACGTACGGTGACATCTTTACCACTAGTCTTTCTACTCAGGATTGGTTTGGCTATCTGAGATATTTTGTGTTTCCATATGAATTTAAAGATTTTTTTTTCCTATTTCTGTGAAGAGTAACATTGAAATGTTGTTGGGATTTACATTATGTCTGTAGATTGCTTTTGATAAGGTAGCCATTTTCATTATATTAATTCTTCTAATCCATGGCTTTCAGACATCTCTGCATCTCTGACCTCTTCTTCTATTTCTTCCTTCAGTGTTTTAAAGTTTGTGTTGTAGATATCATGCCTTGATCAGATTTATTTCTAGTTTTTTCAGCAATTGTGAATGGGATTGTGCACCTGGTTTCTTTCTCAGTGTGCCTGTTATTGATATGTAAGAAGGCCACTGAATTTTGTATCCTGCTACTTTGAAGAAAGTGTTTATCTATTCTCAGAGTTTTCTAGTGGAATCTTTGGGGTCCCTTAAGTGTAGAATAATATCACTGGTGAATAGGGATGCTTTTCCATTTTGATTTGTATCGATTTTATACCCTTCTCTTATCTGATTATTCTAGCCACTTCAAACACTGTACTGCGTAAGAAAGAAGACATCCTTGTCTCCTTCCTGATCTTAATGGAAATGTTTTGAGTTTTTCCACATTTAGTACAATATTGGCTAGATATTTGTTGTATATAGATTTATTATATTGAAAGATGTTCCTTTTGATAAGTCCATTTGACCTATGATGCCATTTAACTCTGATATTTTTCTGTTTATTTTTTGTTAGAATGCCTTATCTGTTGGCAAGGATGGGCTATTAAAATCGCCTACTTACTGTTGCCACAGAGTAACTGTGACTTTCACATCTAGGAGTATTTGTTTTATGAGATTGTTTACCCATGACCTAGTTAGCTTTGACAGTCGTAAGTAATCTGAGAAAGGAGTCTTGAGGAATCATAAGATCAGATTGTCCTATGTACATGTCTATGGGGGATTATATTTTGATTGCTAATTGGCATTGACACAAGAGGTCAAGCCCACTGTGGGAAGCACTGTTCCCTTGGCAGGTGGTCCTGGACTCTGTAAGAGAGGTGGATAAGCAAGAGACTGTATGCAAGCAAGTAGTGCTCCTTCACGGTGTCTGCTTCAAGTTCCTACCTGAGTTCTTGCCCTGATTTCCCTCAATGATGGACTGCACCTGGCATGTAAGCCACTTAACCCTTTCCTTCCCTGTGCTGCCTTTTGGTTAGGATGTTTAATCATAGCAGCAGAAAGGAGACTAGAGTAACCCATGTTTGGTGCACACATGTTTAGAAGTATAATGTTCAAATGATGGATTGTTCCCTTAATCAATCTGAAGTAAACCTTTTTTCTAAAATGATAATATTATTGATAGTTTGAGAATTTCATGCAGTGTATTTTGATCATATTCAAATGCCTTCTACCATCTCCTCTGAGATCCTCTACTGACCTACTACCCCTCACTTCATGTCCTTTATTATTTTTAAGGCATATTTAATCCAATTCATGTTCTCCAAATGCTCTTGGGTGTGGGCTCATCCCGTGGAGCCTGGTCAACCTACTTAGCATCACTCCATTAAAGAAAAATAACTCTTCTTCTCTCAAAAGCTATCAGTTGCCAATGGTTCTGAAGCTAGGGCTGGAGTTTGCGTCTCACTTCCCCACCACGTCTGGCTTGGGCTGGCAGAGGTCTTATGCATGCTGTTCAAAGTGCTGTGGGCTCATGTGTGAAACTGCCCTGGGATGCTGGTTTCCTTGTATTCATCCATCACCTCTGGACCTTGCAATCCTCCCACATCCTATTCTGCAAAGATCCCTGAAACTTAGGAGAAGAGAGTGTGCTACAGATGTCCCATTTAGAGCCGAGCATGCCACAGTCTCTCTTATTCTCTGCACACTGACCAGTTGTGTGTCTCTCTGTTTGTTTGTGGGTTTTCTTATTGTCTTTTTGGGACAGAAACTCCATGTTGCCATAGTTGGCATGAAACTTACTATGCAGACCACACTGACCATGCTGTCACTTACCTCTGCATCCCAAGTGCTGCAATTAAAGGCACATGTCCATGTTAACTGCCATCTGCTGCAAGAAGCTTCTTTAGTAAGAGCTGAGAAATGCAGGTGTAAATCATTAAGAGTCAGTTCAATACTAAGTCCATTTAGCAAGATCATAGTAGTAAGTTCTTCCCTATGGCCTATGATCTGTCTACCCACAGGTTCTTGGCCCTGGTAACACTGCCAGATATGGAATCCATCTTGTGAAGCAGGCCATAAATACCTTCATAAAGTTCTTGGTTATTCCCATAACATTCATTCCACTATTGCACAAATCATGCTAGGCCAGTGGTTATTGTACATTTCAGGGTTCACACCTGGGTAATGTTGAAGATTTCCCTACCTGCAGCATGCATTATGTGTTCCAACATTATGAAAGCTAGCCAGCAGAGATGATGCTTTGAAGTCAGCACCAACTTGATTTCTCCAGGTTTGTTCTATGACTCACATTTGTAAGTGTCTTTAGCAATAGGATCTTATTGTCAAGTTCTGACAGGTCACCAAGAGCAGTGGCAATAGCCATTATTGCCCAAGGGTTTATGGGACCTCCTTGGTCAACAAGTCCGAAAGAAAAAGCCCATTCCTGGCATTGGACTTTTTATTTACTAACCTGTGGTATCTGGTATGGGCACTGTTCCCCCATTATAGGGTAACTACATTTAAACTCTTTTTATATGTGTACATATTTGAAGAAATCTCTACAGCTTCTATAGAAGGTTTCTATATGACTTGTTCAAGAGACTTTCAGAGTTAATTATCTCTCCTGTACTTTCATCTCTACACTGCCCTCCCATGAACCACCCCATTTAACTGTCCTTCATCCATTATTCCCCTCTCCGCCTTTACAGCACTGCATTCTATCTCCCCTCCCAGGAATTCCCCACCTCCCTCCTGCCTGGCCATGAACTCTAACTAGTTTCCTGACTTCTGTGGATTTTTCCAATTGAAACAAACGTACCTAAAGACTCAAAGCCAGCATCCATATGTAAGAGAGAGAGCATGTGACATTTGTTTTCCTGGGTCTGGGTTCCCTCACTCAGGATGATTGTTTGCAGTTCCATTTATTTACCTGTGAATTTCATTGTTTCCTGTTTCTTAACTACTGAATAATATACCGTTGTGTGAATGTAGCATATTTTATTATTCATTCATCAACTGATGAACATCTAGGTTGTTTCCATTTCCTGACTATTGCGCACAGAACAGCCATGAACACGGATGAACATGCATCTCTGTAGAAAGATATGGAGTCCTTTGGGTTTATGTACAAGAGTGATATAGCTGGATCATATAGTAGATCTCTTTCTGGATTTTTGAAGAACCTCCACACTGATTTCCATAGTAGCCGCACCAGTTTGCATTCCCATCAGCAGTAAGTGTTCCTCTTTTCGTACATTCTCTCCAAAATTTGTCAACGTTATTTCCTTTTGATCAGAGCAATTCTGCTGGGGTAAAATGGAATCTAAAATCTGCATTTCCCTGATGGCTAAAGATATTGAAAATTAAAAATAATTTTCAGCTATTTGCATTCCACCTTTTGAGAACTCTCTGTTTAGTTCCCTGCCCTAATTTTAATTGGGTTGTTTGGGTTTTTTTTTTCTGTTTAGTTTTTTTAGTTCTTTATATATTCCAGATATTAACCCTCTGTCAGATGTATAGCTGGTAAAGCTTTTTTTTCCTATTCTGTATCCTGCATCTTTGCTCTAATGATGGTATCCTTTGATGCACAGATGCTTTTCAGTTTCATGAAGCCTCATTTGTCAATTGTTGGTCTTAATGCAGTGCCCTCCTCATCAGAAAGTCCTTTCCTTAAGTTCCAGTGTGTGCTCAGTTGTCTCCTGTATCAGGCAATTATGTTGAGGTCCTTGATCCATTTAGAATTGAATTTTGCACAGGGTGAGAGATATGGATCTAGTCTCTCTCTCTCTCTCTCTCTCTCTCTCTCTCTCTCTCTCTCTCCCCCCTCTCCACATGTAACTAGCTTGACCAGCACCATTTGTTAAGCATGGTGTTTTTTTTTTTCTTCCAATGTATATTTTTGGCTTCTTTGTAAAAAATCAGGTGGCTGTAAGTGTGGACTTAAATCTGGGTCTTCAATTATATTCCATTGACCAATGTGCCTGTTTTTATGCTAGTGCCTTGCTATTTTCATTACTGTAGCCCTGTAGCATTGTTTGAATTCAGGGATGGCGATAGTCTCAGCAGTTCTTTTATTGTTCAGTGTTGTTTGGACTATCCTGTTATTTTGTTTGTATTTCCACATGAAATTTGAGCTTTTTAAAAACATTTCTGTGGAGAATTGTGTTGAGATTTTAATGGGGATTGTATTTAGCCTATAGATTGCTTTTGGTAGTAATTTTCACATTATTGAGCCTATAGATCCATAAACATAGAAGGTATCTTCTGGCATCTTCTATTTCTTTCTTCAATGTCTTAAAATTTTAATTAAAATTTTGCTTTGGTTAGATTTATTCCAAAATATCTTATTTACATATTTATTTTGAGGTTATTGAGGATGGGATGGTCTCTTTGGTTCCTTTCTCAGTGTGTTTGTTGCTGTAAAGGAATGCTTCTGATTTTTCTGTGTTAATTTTGTATCCTGCTCCTTTAACTGAATGTGTTGATCAGCACTAGGAGTTTTCTGACAGAGTCTTTAAGGGTCTTTTATGTATAGAATAATATCATCTGCAAAAAAAGATACTTCACTCCTCTCTTTCCAATGTGTACCCCCTTCATCTCATTCACTTGTCTTTTGCTCTAGCTAAGAGCTCAAGTACGACATTCAACAGGAACAGAGTAGACAGCCTTGTTTTGTTCCTGATTTTAGGGGAAATGCTTTGTGTTTTTCTTCATTTATTATGATGCTGGCAGTGGTCTTGTTGTTTATTGCCTTTATTATGTTGAGATGTGCCCCTGTATCACTAGATTCTCTATGACTTTTATCATGAAGGGATGTTGGATTTTGTCAAAGGCCTTTACATATAATGACATGATCATGTATTTTCTGTCCTTGATGCTATTCATTTGGTAGATCACATTTATGGTTTTATTATGCTGAATTATCCCTGCATCTCCAAGATACTTGATCATGGTGGATGATGTTTTTGATGTGTGCTTGAACTTTGTTTGCAAGTATTTTATTGAGTTTTCTTGTGTCTATGCCATTGGGGAGATTGGCCTATAATTTTCATTTTCTATTGGGTCTTTGTCTGTTTTTTGTATCAGAGTAATATTGGTGTGGTGGTTTGAATGAGAACTGTCCCCCATAGGCTCAAATATTTTAACACTGTTTTGGGAGCATCATGGAATCCCTAGGAGGTGCAGCTTTATTGGAGTAACATGTTACTAAGAGGGGTCTTTGAGAGCTCATAGCCGTGCCCCATTTCCAGCTCTCTCTCTCTCTCTCTCTCTCTCTCTCTCTCTCTCTTCCTCCTCCTCCTCCTCCTCCTCTTCCTCCTTCCTCCTTCCTCCTTCCTCCTTCCTCCTGTGGTTAAAATGTGAGTTCTCAGCTTTCTGCTCTGGCTATCTCCTGCTATGCTTTTCCTGCCATGATGGACTCTTACCTCTCTAGAACCATAAGCCAAATAAACTCTTCCTTCTATTGGTTGCCTTGGCCATGGTGCTTTATTATAGCAACAGAAAAGTAACTAATACAACTGGCTTTGCAGAAAAAACATTTGAAAGTGTTCCTTCCTTTTCTATTTTACAGAATAATTTGGAGTATTGGTGTTGGTTCTTTGAAGGTCTGGTAGAATTTTGTATTGAATTCATCTAGTCCTGGGCTTTTTTGAATTGGGAGATTTTTAATTACTTCTTCTCTCTCATTGGCTGTTGTGGGGCTGCTTAAATTATTTATTTCATCTTGATTTAACTCGGTAGGCTGTGTATATCAGAAATTTGTCCATTTGTTTTAGATTTTTCCAGTTTAGTGGAATACAGGTTTTTAAAGTGTGTCCTTATGATTTTCTGAATTTCCTGAGTCTGTTGTAATGTTTCCCTTTTTTATTTCAGATTATGTTAATTTGTGTCCTCTTTCCATCTCTTGTAGTCAATATGACTAAAGGTTTGTCTGTCTTGTTAATCTTTTCAAAGAACCAATTCTTTGTTTCATTGGTTCTTCGTACTGTTTTTTTCCATTTCTGTTTCATAAGTTCCAAACTTGATCTTGTTTATCTCTTCCTGTCTACGTTTTAGGTGTTGTTCTTAGTTTTCCGAGGCCTTCAGGTGCATCATTAATTTATTAATATGAGATGTTTTTAATTTCCTATTCTAGGCATTTAGTGCTATGAATTGTCCACTTGGGCCTGCCTTCATTGTGTCCCATAGATTTTGGTGTGTGTGTTTTCATTCTCATTCAATTCTAGGAATTTTAAATTTTGCTTTTTGATTTCTCCCTGACCCAATTTTCATTTAATAATATGTTATTTAGTTTCCATGAGTTTCTGTAGTTTTTGTTGCTACTGATATTCAGCTTTATCCCTTTATAATCAGATAGAATGCAGGATGTTATTTCAATTTCTTATATTTGTTGAAATTTGCCTTGTATCCTAATATGTGGACAGTTTCAGGGAAGGCTCCATGGGCTTCTGAGAAGAATGTGCATTCTTTAGTGTTTGAGTGGAACATTATGTAAATACCTGTTAGGTTCAGTTGATTTGTGATGTCATGTATATCCTGAGTTTTGTTTAATGTTTTCATGATGATTTGTCTATTAAAATGAAATTGAGTACCCCTGTATTTGGTGTGCATATGTTTAGGATTGTAATATCCTGCTGGTAGACTTTTCCTTTAATGAATATGAAATTTCCTTCCTTATTAGTTTTGACCTGAAGTCTATTTTAGATAGTAAAATTGCTACACCTGCTTATTTCTTAGTTCCATTTGTTTGGAATGTCTTTTGCCATCCTTTACCCTAATGTGGTATCTATAGTTGTTGGTGAAGTTGTGTTTCTTGGAGGCAGCAAAAAGATGGATCCTATTTTCTAATCCAATCTGTTAGCATGTCTCTTTATTGGGGAATTGAGGCCCATAGTTATTATTTCTGTCCTGTCTATGTGTTGCTTTATAGGCCTCTTGTAAATGGATTGGCATTTCTTTCTCTAGGTTTGGGAAATTTTCTTCTATGATATTACTGAAGACATTTCCTATGCCTTCACTACGGTATTTTTCTATGCCTATAATTCGAAGGTTAGGTCATTTCATGGTGTCCTAAAACTCTCCCATGTTGTTTTCATATTTAAAAGAAAATGCTCATTGACCTTTACTAAGTGATTCAATTCCCCGGCTCTGTCTTCAGTTGTTGATTCTGTTTTTAACACGATCTGTTCAGTTAGTGTGGCTTTCCACGGAGGTTTTTAATGAACTTTTCACATCCGGCATCATTTCAGCTTGTTTCTCCCCCAGCACGTCCGTCTCTGTCTGCAGCGCTTGGATCGGCCTCTGTACTTCACTCGTCTTTCCCTCGGTTGTCTTTGACTTGTTGGCCCCAGCTGTGACATTCTTTGCATGTTCTTCCGGTCATTTTCATTAGGGGTCATGACCTTGGGATGTGTACGTTTTGGAGGAGACATGCTTTTTGTGTTTTCATTTCTGCACTGGGATTTGCACATACGGGGTTAGTTTGCTGTTTGAGTTTTTCTTTCTTTTTTGTTCAAGTCCCTTCTTTCATCAGAGGTGTCTATAATGTTCAGGAGAGAGCTAGTTCATAGCAGGATTTGGATGTCGATTTTCTCTGTTTGGTATTTGCAGTTACAGCCTCTATCCTAGGTCTTATACTTGACAGCTACCATCTGGTGCCTGCAGTAGCTTGAACAACATGTTTCCCTTGGGAGTGTGGCTTGATCCCGGGTCTCAAGACCGAATGGAAGAACTGGAGGATCCCAGTCAGGTAGCTGGCAGGGATCTGGTGAGTCCTAAGGGGAGGGAGGGGCCAGGGTCTCCGGGCAGTGGGAGGAGTCCCTGGTGGGCTATTCCAAAGGAAGAAAAGGGCCAGGAGATGATGCTCCCTTGCAAGTCCAAGGGCAGGGCTTTGTGGTGATGGTAAGAGGGTTCAGGCAGCCTACCGGAGTCTCTGGGCCACTGGGGTGACTGGAGATTTGTTTTGTCAACAGTGTCCCATAGATCTCAAATGCTCTGTTTATACTGCCTTATAATTTTATCTTTGAATGATGAAGTTATCTTTCAGTTCATCTCTTCTGTTTTCAAGCCCAGATATTCTGCCATCCCTTAATCCATTACGTTGGTGAGACTTTCCATGGAGCTTTACCTTGACTTCTTGAACTTTCCATTTCTAGTATTTCCCGTCGGTTTTTCTTCCGCATTTTTCTCTTCCTGAACTCTACTTTCATACCCTGTATTGACCTTATTTCATTCAGTAATTTGCATCTCTTGGAATTCATTCAGAAGTTTTTCTCATGTTCTCTCTGATCTCTTTGAACACACTGACTGTTCTGAATTCTTTGTTTCGAATTTCATGGATTTCACGCTTATTGGCGGCCATTTCTGTGGGACTAATAATTTTCGGAGGTGTCATTTTGTTTCGTTTTTTTAAAAAATATTTTATTATTTTAATTTTATGTGTGCGAGTGGATTGCCTACATGTATGTGAGTGCACCCATGTCGTGCAATGCCGCGGAGGTCAGAAGAGGGCTTCGGATTCCCCCGGGACTGGAGTTAAGGACGGTTCATAGCTGCCATGTGGGTGCTGGGAATCAAACCCCGGTCCTCTGCAAGAGCAGTCAGTGCTCTTTGGGATTTGCACATACGGGGTTAGTTTGCTGTTTGAGTTTTTCTTTCTTTTTTGTTCAAGTCCCTTCTTTCATCAGAGGTGTCTATAATGTTCAGGAGAGAGCTAGTTCATAGCAGGATTTGGATGTCGATTTTCTCTGTTTGGTATTTGCAGTTACAGCCTCTATCCTAGGTCTTATACTTGACAGCTACCATCTGGTGCCTGCAGTAGCTTGAACATGTTTCCCTTGGGAGTGTGGCTTGATCCCGGGTCTCAAGACCGAATGGAAGAACTGGAGGATCCCAGTCAGGTAGCTGGCAGGGATCTGGTGAGTCCTAAGGGGAGGGAGGGGCCAGGGTCTCCGGGCAGTGGGAGGAGTCCCTGGTGGGCTATTCCAAAGGAAGAAAAGGGCCAGGAGATGATGCTCCCTTGCAAGTCCAAGGGCAGGGCTTTGTGGTGATGGTAAGAGGGTTCAGGCAGCCTACCGGAGTCTCTGGGCCACTGGGGTGACTGGAGATTTGTTTTGTCAACAGTGTCCCATAGATCTCAAATGCTCTGTTTATACTGCCTTATAATTTTATCTTTGAATGATGAAGTTATCTTTCAGTTCATCTCTTCTGTTTTCAAGCCCAGATATTCTGCCATCCCTTAATCCATTACGTTGGTGAGACTTTCCATGGAGCTTTACCTTGACTTCTTGAACTTTCCATTTCTAGTATTTCCCGTCGGTTTTTCTTCCGCATTTTTCTCTTCCTGAACTCTACTTTCATACCCTGTATTGACCTTATTTCATTCAGTAATTTGCATCTCTTGGAATTCATTCAGAAGTTTTTCTCATGTTCTCTCTGATCTCTTTGAACACACTGACTGTTCTGAATTCTTTGTTTCGAATTTCATGGATTTCACGCTTATTGGCGGCCATTTCTGTGGGACTAATAATTTTCGGAGGTGTCATTTTGTTTCGTTTTTTTAAAAAATATTTTATTATTTTAATTTTATGTGTGCGAGTGGATTGCCTACATGTATGTGAGTGCACCCATGTCGTGCAATGCCGCGGAGGTCAGAAGAGGGCTTCGGATTCCCCCGGGACTGGAGTTAAGGACGGTTCATAGCTGCCATGTGGGTGCTGGGAATCAAACCCCGGTCCTCTGCAAGAGCAGTCAGTGCTCTTAACTGCTGAGCCATCTCTCCAGGTCCTTGTTTCGGTTTTTTATGTTTCTTGTGTTTTTGCATTTGGATTTGAACATCTGGGATCAAGTGGTTGGTCAAATTTCTTTAAATCACTCTTATTCTTTCAAAGTGTTTTCAGTGCTTAAGAGGGACCAGGCTGTGGTAGGGTTGAGTATTTTTTTTTTTTCCTGCTAGATGGTGTTCTAGGCACTAGGTTCCATTTTCTCTAAGAGTAGAACACTGTCAGCAAAAACAATCACTATCAAATAATCACTCTGAAAGCACAGCAGTAATGAAACAAGAAACCATCACCCCAGAAGCACCAATCACTTTAGACCTATACGCAGTAATATATTAGTTACTGTGGGGATGAGTGGAAGAGACTAACACGGAGTAGGGCTAGTACTTGTCTGCTAGGACAGAGCAGAGGAGGGAAACAAATAGAATGAAGACTGGCAGGGGCGAAGGGGGTGAGGCAGTTTGGCCTAAGGTAAAATGAGAAGAGAGAGGTAAAGAAATATAGTCAGATAACCTAGAAAAGTCTTAGCCCGCTCTCAGTAGGCTGAGACACACATACTCTGCCAACTACAGCAGAGTTGTGAAAAGAAAGTGAATGACTAGAAGAAAGAGAAGAAAAAAGCAGAATACAAGAACAGAGCGGGACAGAGGGCTTGACAAATTGTCACTGGGTATTAAGTACAGGAGGAATCGATGGAAAGGGAATAATCAGTGGAGGTGTAGACTGTAAGACATGCCTGAAGTCTAGTCTGTTGGCTGATTTCAATCTCGAGTACCTTTCCAGTTCCCTCCCAGGCTCCCAGCATCCCTTCAAAACATAGCCATTCCTTTATGAGTTTGGATCACAGATGCTGGGTCACAACTCAGTCAGCTTTCAGGGGTCTGATTGTGAATGCTGTTCTTGCCTCTGGGGCTTCTTTTGAGTGACAGATGCTGGTCTTGTCAGTGGGTGGTCCTTCAGAAGTAGACTTGAGGATGCTGATCATGTCTCTGGGCCATCCTTCTGGACTCCAGTTGTGAACACTGGCCCCAACCCCTGAGAGCCTTCCTGATCCCTGGCGCACTGCTTGGAGCCTGTGTCTAAGTTCCACTGCTTACTCTGAGTGGTTCTGATTCCATTTCTTTCTTTCAGTCTAGCTGGTGAGGCTTTAGCATACAGTTTGTGATACTTCCTTTCAGTTTCCTAAGAGTGTGATTCACAGAGGGTTGTGGGCTGCTGAGCCACTGACTCAGCAAGAGTCTTCTTTAAACAGCCTGCAGCTGTTCTGGTATTTTAAGGACAGTATTGTACCTGCCGCGTGTAGTGTGCCTGGTGCTGGATGCTGAGACGAGACGAGACTGGCATCTCTTTCTGCCAGTGTTGCTCTGTACATCTTTTGTTTGGCTCCTCCCTCTTTTTCTGCTCTTTGAATGTCCTTTACTGAGGGTGCAGTGCAGATTTTCTGAGCCCTTCCGCCTTAAATCCGCCTTAAACTGTGGTTCTTGTTATCTGCTGCTGGGCCTTCCTTTCACTGTGAGTGGAGAGTTCTCTAAACCAAGCCAGTTCTTCCAGGCAGGGCTCTAGAGTTTCTTTCCTGTTCTGTGATGTTCCCTATTTTCCTTTCTATTAAAGCTAGAGGTATTTGGGTATCTGAATAGCTGTTATCCAACTTTCTCCAGTTTACTCCTGGGAAATGCTAAAAAGGCCATGCCTGTTTTTCACAGTAATTGTCTCTTGGTCTTCTTTAAGCTCCTACATCTGACCATGGATAAAATCTCTACATAGGTGTCTTAGATATACAAGTGTTTTCCAAACCCTGGAGCTAATCAGCCATTCACAGGGCTGTAGGAGAGTCCTTAAAGTACTAACGTGTGTGTTGGTCAGTTTTCTGTCACTGTATCAAAATATTTGGTAATAAACTTAAAAGGGGTGCTGGGAAGATGACTCAGTGGGTAAAGTGTTTGCCAGACAAGAGTGAGGACATGAGTTCGGATCCCCAGAACCCATGTAAAGTCAGGCATAGCAGTGTGATAATCCCAGTGCTCCTGTGGTGAGATGGGACGTGGGGACAGGAGCATCCCTGGACTTGGAAGCTCTCAGGCCAGCTAGCCTCGCATATGGAGTGGCAAGTAATGAAGATATTCTGTCTCAAACAAGGTCGAAGGTGAGGATTGACACCTGAGGTTGCCCTCTGACCTCTACATATGCACTGTGGAATGTGAATACTTGTATTCACACAATGTGCATATGTGCACACGTAAACATCATTTATACTCACACACACAAACGTGAAGAAATTAAGAGAAAAGGCTTCTCTGGGCTCACAGTTTTGGGGGTTTCAGTCACTGGTTGGTCAGCCCTGTTGCTTCTGGGTCTGTGATGTGGTAGATGTCAGGGTAGGGAGCGTGTGATAACAGCAAAGCTGCTCACCTGAAGGAGGCTGAGAAACAGAGAGAACAAGGGGTCAGGGTATCAGGGGTCTCATCAAGGCCAGGCCCCCGTAAATCTTGGAGGCTTCCAACTAGGCCACATCCTGGCAGCACCATGATCGGAGGCCTACGTCATTAACACATGAGCCTTTGGATGATACTTCTTCAACCATAGCAGTGTGGGATAGTAAGACCAGCCTAACAGGCCTTACAGAAGTCAGCTTTCTCCTATCAGATGGACAGGGGCCAGAAAAACTGGTTGATGTGGAAAAACACTGTAACTTGTTATTCAGTTTTATTTTTTGTTTGTTTTGAGCATGCTGGAGATCAAATCCATGGCCTTGTACATGCTAGGAGAGCACGCTGCCACTGAGCTATATCCCCAGCCCTGTAATCTTGTGTAAAACATCAATACATCTCATGTTCCCTATAGATACCTTTTGCTTTGTACCCAAAGCCTAGCATCTGGGTTTCTGTGGAACTGGAATTTGAGAATAGTTTACGTGGGTGATCCAGGTCAGGTGGTTATAAAGAACTTGGCTGAGGTATAACCATCTGAAGGTTGGACCTAGCCTGGGGCATTCCTTCCCAAGATGTCTCATTTCCTTACACAGCCCAGGTTCCTCTCTGGAGATTGGAAGGAAGCCTTAGCTCCTTGCCACATAGGCCTTTTCCTAAGTTTTCTTACCACACAATAGCTGACTGCTCTAGCAACAAGTGATTCAAGAGAGCAAAGTGTTGAGACAAATACCTTTTATGATCTAGGGTTTGAAGCCACATGCTATTGCTTTTCCCATATTCGATTGGCTAGAAGTGGATCACTGTATCTGGCCCACTGTCAAGAAGAGAACTATGCTCAGTCTCTTGAAGGGAAATTTATAAAGAATTTGTGGAGTTTCTTTCAACCCCACTCTATCTTCTCATTTCTTAATAATTCACTCAAAAAGCATAATGAACTTTATTTCCATCCCTAGAAATTCTCATTTTCATGCCAAACCTGCCGACACTTGATGTTGATATTAAGAATATAAAGTACAAATGATATTTTTATGGACATTAAGACTGTAAAACCCAATAATATAAAAGATTTGTGTTGAATATTTTCACTCTCTGATTTTTTTATGGGTTTCATAAAACCCTCCACTATCTCGCTATTGACTTTTTGTTGCCCCCAATGACCCCTAAGTTTCAGTAAAATTCATGGCCATTTTCTTGGGAAGTATTTGGGACTAAAGTCAAGTAAGTTACTCGTGGCAGTTTCTGAATATGAAATAGCGGAAGGAAGTGCGGTTACAATTTGGCTGCTTCCTTTTTTGCTTCATCAGTCCCCTCATCTAAGTGAGGGCTCACGGAGTCGCTTGGACGCTGCTAAACTTGACGTCAGCAGGCTGGTGTTTCACTGAACAGTTTTGGGACTGTTTCTTTACTACTTGGCTGTGACTATGTTTTGGTTGTTACTAGAGGAGCCTCCGTGGTAAGTCCTCCCACTCTGGAGGTCACCGATGGCAATGCGAGCGCCCAAGGTTCGCTCTACTGAAAGCCTCCCTGTGGCTCTGGTCAGTTTGATTCATCTACCCGGTCACTCATTCAACACACGTGTGTCAACCCTCTACTTTTGGTCAGGCACTGTGGCAAAGTGAGAGATGGAAAATAGTTTCTAAGTGTTAGGTAAGAATGGAATCTGCCTCTGGGTGAGAGTCGCCATTGTTTCCTAAGGCGTCAATCCTGTTGAAGTTGCTCAGTCATCTGGCTAAGGGAACAGTCGTCCCCAGGAAGGCAGGTTCACGTTAAGCCTTGCTAAGGAGATGAGAGGAATGATTATCCCTTAATAGGATAATGTTCTTTTCCTCCTCAGAATCCTGGCCCCAGTGCTGCTGCTTAGAGCCACAGCCAAGCAGCTTCCTAAACCTGCCTGCTTTTCTGAATGACTCTGTAAAGCACAACTTTCCTTTTCCTTCTATCTTTTTTCTAAGCATGTAGTCCCTAACACTTTGGGCTTCATGCTTTCTCTAAAGCTCCCCCTCCATGGGGCTGCTTGTCTGTCATTCGGCTGACCTCCATCCCCACCTAACTCAAATAGCAGGGTTTTTTTCCAGTTCTTTCTCTGTCTTCCTCTGGGCCCATGCTGAGATTTATAGCTTGCTGCTCTGGCTTTTTTCTTTTAAAAGCTAACAATATTGTCCTCTAACTTTCTTTTGAATCTATTTTAAATTCTTTTATTAACAAGATTAAAAACCCTAAGAAGAGACCCCAATTTCCCTGGTAACATGTGGTGATCCCACAGGAACACCTCAAAGTTTCCTACTAGTAACATAGGTGTGTGTGTGTGTGTGTGTGTGTGTGTGTGTGTGTGAGAGAGAGAGAGAGAGAGAGAGAGAGAGAGACAGAAAAAGGGACAGAGACAGAGACAGAGAGAGACAGAGAAAGGGAGGAACATTGGGAAGAGGAATTTGGAAACAGGATACTTCTCTTGGGAAAAAGCTGGTGTTTAAGGGACACTGAAGACATGACACAAACAGGCTTTGGCACAGAGAGGACACAGAAGGTGAAGGGTAAGAACTGGGCACGGGGTGGGGTCAGTGGCCCCAGATGGAAGGTAGTCATTGATCAGACTTGAAGTGGAATTCGGAGACACAATGCTGAGTCCTCAAAGGTTAGCCTAGAACCTTTGATCTCACTGGTCTGAGGAGAACCAGGGCCTGAAGCCAGGTAGGGCTTCCTGGTGACCTGGTGAGTATCAGGTACTTTTGTTTGTTTGTTTTTGTTTCATTTTGCTTTGTGTTGTTTTTGAGACAGGGTCTCCCTGTAGCCCCAGCTAGCCTGAAACTCGCTATGTAGACCAGGCTGGCCTGGATCACACCTCCTGCCTCTGCCTCCTAAGTGGTGGGATTAAAGGTGTGCCAACCATGTCTGATTAGCATCAGGTTTTTTTTGAGCATCAGGTTTTTGGTAGCCTTGCTAGACCTGAAACACCTCAGTGGCTATCAATATGGTACTTCTCTGAGAGATGGGGAAGCGCGCAGGGCTGGATGGTTTGGGAAAAGCCATCAAGGACTAAAGGTCAAGCACTGAAGCCTGGTGACCCCTAGAGCTCTCTCTCACATGGTTGTATGAGCAACATGGAATCCTCTCGCCTCCTACATGCAACGGCAGGGGCAATGTCCTGTAGCATAGGATGGGGAAGGGCTACCCTGGGATCCAGTCTATAAGGGGCACCTCAGGTAGTTTTCTACCCTAGGCTGCAACAAAGGCAGCCTCCTCCTCAGGGGCTCATTTCCGTGTTATGGACACGGAAGACAGGGAGTTTTCTGAAAATTCCATTTCACCCTTCCTTGCTCTCTTGGCATACCTCTCTGATTTAGATACACTGTGTTTAATTAAAACTGTGTTTGTTTTCTCCCCCGCTTTGCTCGCCCCCCTTCCCTGTCAATTCTTCTTCCTGCTAGCTGCCTCTGTGAGCAAACTGGTTCCTCCAGAAGTCTAGGTTTTTCTTCACACTGCAGCATGGGGCAAGGGAAAGCTTTGCATTGGAAACCTTGTGGTTGTACCTGATTGTGGCTTAGGCTCACACATCTCGCTTTAAGTAAAGTGTGAGCTCCGGACTGAGGCCTGAGGACCACATAAACCAAACTGGTAGGGAGCGAGGGTTTTCCTAAGTGGAGAGCAATTCTTCGCTTTGGGAGTACTCATTCCCATTAGAGATTCGGGCAAGCCAGCAAGCTAGCTAGTCTGTTACATTTAAACTGGAATTTGACAAAGTGAAAAAATGATACAATTTTATAGGAATGTAGACCAAAAATAACTACTCTTTCTGTGCCAGGCTCTGTGTGAGCACTTGAACATATCCAGTGGAATTTTATTGGAGCTTTAAAAAAAATTATCCCAATTTTGCATATGAAGGACTCATGACTCAGAGAAGTTGAACTTCTTGTGTAAAATCATGAGACTTGCAAGAACTAAAGTAAAATCTGAATCCAGATTTTCCCTACCCCAAATCCCACATTTCCCCACCATATCCAGAAAGGAACTCCATCTTAACAACTGAGTTTTCAGAAACCAACAACTGTCCTCTGAGCATGCAGGACCAGGAAGGCTGCCTGTGAGGTCTTTTGTGTGAGAAACACTCAATCTTGATGGAGGATGTGGAGGAACTAACTCCATTTATGACTAGCTTTTTAGAAGCCTTGACTTGACTTGGTTTCTGTAATAGATTGTAGACTTGACTGGACTGAAAAGCCTCAGAGATTAATAAAGCACACCTTTGGACGTTTCTGTGAGGGCATTTCCAGAAGGGATTAACTAACGAGGAAGGGACCTGCCTTGAACACAGGTGCATCCAGACTAGGGGCCCAGTCGCACTAGCACAAGCATTCTTTCTCGACTTCCTGGCTGTTGTGATATGAGATTTTCTGTTTTGCCACATCTCCCCTGCCATGGTGGACTAAAACATTTGAAACCCTAAGAAAATGAATCCTGTAAGGTGTTCAAGTATCTTGCCACAAGGACTAAAATCTCATGCAAAAAAATTGATACCAGAGAAATGACATCATTCTGTGACACTACACATGGTTAGAGGTCTTTGGAAATGGTTTGTGGGAAGAATTTGGAAATTTTTGGACAAGCAGGTGAGAGAAAGTCTAGAATTTTTAGGCAGAACATAATAGAGAATAAAAATGGAAACAAAGAGGTAAAATTAATTAGAATAACACTTTAATCTAATGTATTTAAAATGGGAACAACATAAAGGTTAATGAAACATCTTACTTTTTTTCCTCTTTCATTTCTTTTTTTAAAAATTATTTATTTAATAACCATATAATTAGAAGAGGCATTTCATTACAACAGCATTAACATATTCAATAACAATTTCCAGAGCTAAGATATTTCTCTTTCAAAACTGGCTATAAATTTTTAGGTTTAGTTGTATTAATACAGTTATACAATATTGTACTCCGTATAAACCCTATAAGGTATAAAATTAAAAGAGGTTTTAGCCTCTATTTCCTTATTAAAATA
>NW_008350356.1:617451-622643 GCF_000622305.1 Nannospalax galili
ATACAGTTTCATACAGAAAAATTCATTTTTAATACAATTGACACTAAGATGCATATGCATTTCTAATCTCTATATATCTGATTATTACTAGTCACAGTCGGTTACTTTCTGAGCTCCTTGGCATCTGAACATGGATATAAAGTCATCAGGTAGATTTCAATGGTAATGTTTTTCACATCTACTAATTATTACAGAGCAAATTTTTATGCTTTGAAGAATTTTTTTTATACACCCACTTCCCAGGTAGCACCCTCCCACAGCCTCCCTCCCCCTCACTAGAGCCCTTATAATCTGATATCCCTGCTACTGTCTGCTGTGCCATTGGCAACCCCAGCCATTACCCACTACTTGCCCCTCTGGTGAATCTAGTCAACCTATCTAGAGGTCTTTGTTTTAGGAAGGTCAGCTGTTCCTCATCTAGCAGTAATCAGTTATCAATATTCCTTTGGATAAGATTGGGGTCTGCTGCTCATTTTCCCAGTTCTATGCTGGGTTACTATCTGGGAGTCCCTTTGGCCATCCTGGACAACAACTCAAAAGAAGGTATCGCCTGTCTGGCATTGTTGCTTGTTATGTAGCCTTTAGCTATACATATGGACTCTTATGAAATTATGAAACATCTTACTTTTAAAAACTCTATTTTAAAATTTATGTCTGTGTGTCTGTATGTATATGTACCATGTGTGCACATGTCTGTGGGGGAAAGATGAGGTGTTGGATTCCATGGACCTGGAGTTTCAAGCAGCTCTTAGCTGCCTGATTGTGGGGCTGGAACTGAACTTGGGTTCTCTGGAAGAGCATTATGCTCTGTTAACTACTGAACTTCCTCAACTGAAAATGCAATGTGCAATTTTCACTTCTCGTACACCCCTATTCTGCTGGCAAATGTCTGAGAAGGCGCAGCTCTGAATCACCAGCTCTTTCGGAAGCACAGTAGTGAATCCAGTCGCAGGCTTTTTCCTCTGGAATGGAGTTTTCCGGTTTTGCTTGACTGGGAAGAAAAGGTTCAGGAAGCTGACAAGTGTGTCTTTTTGACTGGGAACTTTTCCCTTCTGTTCACCTTGCATCCTCTGTAGAAGGCGTCCAAAGAATGATAGCAACCATCTTCGGTGAAGACAGCTTTCAGGCTGAGTTTAGTCTCTGGACTTGTGGCCCCACATGTGGAAAGCACTTCTGAGAGGAGCTGTAGTTTGCAGATCTTAGAGGGCCAGTCCACTCCTGTTATACATTAGATACAATTTGACAGGTTTTGTCTCCAGAAAGGAAAAGTTCCTGTGTTCTCCCACAGGAGAGTGACTAAAGTCAACCATGATGATAGTATATATTTCAAAATAGCTAGAGGAAAGGATTTTGAATGATCTCATCACAGAGGTATGATAAATGTTAAGTGATAGTTATACTACTTACTTTGATTTGGTATACAATGTATCTATATTTAATAATATATTGAACACAATAAGTACATATAATTAAAAATGTTAATCTAAAGTAAAAATAAGAATCAATACATAAATTCAAGCCCTGGGAAAACTGGAGAAGAGGGTCTTTAAACATTTTATTTGTTGTTTTTACTTTTTATGTGTATATATATAAGTGTATGTATATATAAGTGTATGTAAGTACACCCATGTTGTGCATTGCCCACAGAGGTTAGAAGAGGGCATCAGATCCCCTGGAACTAGATTTACAGATGGTTGTTAGCTGCCATATGGGTGCTGGGAACTGAACCTGGGTTCTCTGCAAGAGCAGCTGGTGCTCTGAACCTGAGCCATCTCTCCAACAACCCCTGGAGTGGAAGAGGTTTCACTCAGTGCATCTTCACTGACCTTGTTCCTCTCCTTCATCCTGCTAGACTGCAGTTCTGCAGAGAGCCCAACTTCACCATCCTCTGCCATCTGAGGAAATCAAGGTTTCTTCTTTAGGCCTGTTGGATTTAGTTGAAACACAGAATGTAGGCAATAGCCTCTTCTGTTTTCATTTCCAGCTCTACATTGAGTTTTATTTGAGAAATAGACTTTGGCCTAGTGTAGGAAGATGGCGGTGATGTGTGTAGAGCTGGTTGGATACAAGGAAGGGACTGAGAAAGTGTCCTGCAGAGACAGCCTCTGACGACAGATATCCACGCAACATTCTGACCTTTTGTGTTCCTGTTCTTGGTCATTGGAGGGGCTCCCTACCTGTGAGACCCATTGCCGTTCCTGGACAGAAATAAAATAGAACGTGGGAGGTCAGAAGTCTCCAGATCCATGTCCTGGTCCAGCTTGGATTTATACATACACTCAAGGTCACTGTCTGCTGTGGAAAACTCATTCCATTGTTCGCAGGTCCCTTCCTTCTACTCCGGATGCTCCCTAGCACGAGGGTCTTACCTCTTTGATACAGGATGCCCTGAACTTACATCATGTTCTGCCTAAGCTGAGCAGCTGATTTCTGATTTTGCCTGGGTATCAACAAAAATAAGGTCTGAACCAGAAGTTAAGCCAGCACACACATCAGAAGTACATAAACCAGAGATAACATTAAAACTTAGTTACATGATCATGGAACCAAGCTTGGGAAGGACCCTTGCAACAAGCCTACCACAGCCCATATGCTGTCTGCTTCCTCCTCGTCTTTTGACTCTCCTGTCTCCTATCACTCCTCTTCCGCAAGCGCTGCCTCCTCATGCATCCTTTTCTCTGGAAAGCTCATCATCCCCACATTCACAAGCCCTCCGTGATATTTGCATGAAAATATCCCCCTTAGGTTCCACATATTTTAACACTTGGTCCCTGGGTAGTGGTGCTGTTTCTAGGAGGGTCATGGAGCCTTTAGGCAGTGTGGCCATGCTGGAGGAAGCATGTCACTGAGGATGGGCTTGGAGAACAGATAGCCTTGCCCACTTCCAGTCTGTCTCTGCTTCCTGTGCCTGTTTGAAGATGTGAGCTCTCAGCTTCCAGCTCCAGCTGCCTCCTGCCAGGCCTCCCTCCCATGATGGATTCTTATCCTTTTGGGACCATAAGCCAGATAAATTCTTCCTTCTATAAATCGCCTTGGCCATGTTGCTGATTACAATACAACCTTTTTTTTCTGTCCAAGACTGTGTTCCCAACCATTGTTATACATGTATTATTTATCACCTGTCCTTTGTACTAGGATGCATGTTCAAATAAGGATAAGGCCTTTGTTTTGTTCATTTATGTCCAGAAGATAGCACTGTCTGTGACGTAGAAAATCAGAGTCTGAACGAGTGATTAGATTAATAAAGCATCTGATTCCATGTTCCACCGGTCCATGGTAACTGCAGCAGATGCCAGCCTCTCCTCAAATATCTGCACACAGGATCAACTGAACAGCCTCAGCTGAGACTATTTAGACATTAACCATTTCCCAAAGACCTGTATGCTAAAGTCTTAGTTCAGCTTGTGGGAGGAAATTATTGTGTGTGTGTGTATGTTGGGGGGGACCTTAAAGGGGATGTTGTCGTCTCGTCCCGTCCTGTCTGTCTGTCCGTGTCCCCCCCCCCCCTGCCCCCTTTCTGTTCTCCACACTGCGGGACATTCTGTCTCAACACTGGCCCAAAGCAACGGCATGCGGATTGTAAGCATGGTCTGCCATTAGCTTTCCGCCTTCTGCTCGTTGCAGGCGTTTTAGGTTTTGATTTCAGGTGCTCCTCACAGCCATTGGAAGCCAACCACATGCTGCCTTGTTCTTCCTCATCTGCCGTCATTTTACAAGGGATACTGGAGAGTTTATTTTGTCTTTCTTGCCTCCATTTTCTCTTCTCGGAAACAATGTCACATTATAAAGAAGATTCCGTGATGAGAACAAAAGTCTGTAGGGGTGAGGGCATCTAGCAGGAGCTCAACAGGCGCGTTGCATAGCCCAGATTCTGGATCTCCAGAGTGCCTGGCGTATGTCAGTGTGTGCATATGTGTATGTATGTGTCAATATATAAGAATGTAGACAAATATCTCAACTTGGACTGGAGCCCCACTTGGCCAGAGAACATACCTGTTTCCTTCTTATTACTCTGTAAAAATTGTAAGAACTGGACCAGCTCAGAGGCTGATAATCAACATAATACAAGCTGGAGAATAACTGCATTATGTAAAGCCCTTCTCAAAGGGGCTCTCAGCACTTTGCAGCTAATGGACTTATTTATCCTTAGAACACCTCTGTGAGGCACTTACAGGACAGGGGTGACCAGACTCACATAATAAACAATGTCAAGATCAGCACGGAGCCAGACTAGCCTATAACTCTGAAGCCCTGGATGAGATGGGGTGGGCCCAAGGTCATCCAGTGAGTAGGAAAAGGACAAGCATTCTTGCTGCAGTGAGGAGACTTCTTCTTCCCAGGATTTCAGCTCCAAGGGCCTAGCCACATGGCCTCTGGATTGTTCTGGACTTTCCATGTGCATAACCCAAGGTATATTTCACAGAGCACAGGAGGTATTTTCGTTAACCCATGGCCCAGTAAACTCTAGAAACATTTGCTTTCAAAGACTTAAGCAAGCGTCTTTTCTAGAAGATTTTACAGATACTTGAACAAGCATATTATCATTCTACAAGAGGGAAATCCAGTGTGCCCAGCTTCTCAGGTTTACCTGTTCACAGAAACTTCCCTCATCAGGGGCCCAGAGAGCTGGTGAAGTGCTGGTAATTTAACATTAACATGTAGCAGCAGACTGTCCTTGTGGAATGAAATATCTAACTTAAAGGATGCTCTTGGCAAGGAGTCTGGGGGAGTGGGTGACTTTTTAAACATGACTGACATTGGAATGTGAGATAAGAGGGAAAGCTACTCTGCATGAGGTAAGTCGAGGAATGAGCGGTTCTGTTCCTGAGAGGGAGGAAGAAAGAAAAGCAAAGACACATAAAGGGTATGAGAGAGAAAAGCCAGGGTGAGGAGAGAGACTTGGAAGAGTAGAGCGAAGACTGAACCAAATTTCGAGTGGAAGTATAAGAAGGAGTATTGCCTCATTCGAGGCTGTCGGTATTATAATGTTTATATATATATTAAATGTATATGCACATACTCTATAGAGCAGTATTTCTCTATCTCTGTCTCTGTGTCTTTGTCTCTGTGTCTCTTTCTCTCTCTGTGTCTCTATCTCTCTCTCCCTGTTTTTCTCTGTCTCTCTGTCTCTGTCTCTGTCTCTGTCTCTCTCTCTCTCTCTCTCTCTCTCTCTCAGAACTGAGGAAGAGCTC
>NW_008350356.1:622759-631950 GCF_000622305.1 Nannospalax galili
CTCTCTCTCTCTCTCTCTCTCTCTCTCTCTCTCTCTCTCTCTCTCTCTCTCTCTCAGAACTGAGGAAGAGCTCTATTCCATTCCTGAGCTTTTGTGGATAGATAACAGTCAGTATTAATAGAAGCAGACACCCATTACTGCCTGCCTCTAGGTACAGCTTATAAGAGCTAAGTCTTTCTGGGAGGTTGGGATGCTCTGGGCCAGCTACACTGCAGAAAATCTCAGTTGGAGGCCAAGCTGCAGGTGGGTGCACTGTAGCCTGGCTGGCACCGAATGCTGCTCTCCAATATGTCATCATTTCTGCATTTATGCCACGATAGCCCAGGAGCCTGTAGTCACAGAGTCCACACCTTAAGATACGGGCCCAACGTCCCTTTAACAGTCTGTCTTCCACATTAAACATACTTATTACCTTCCACATGTCTGATAGACTAGTTACCGTTCTGGTCATCCTGGTCTAGGTACTCTCCATGGCTTCCACATGGCTTTGGGGGTTTTATATGATTCAGCAAGTGTGGTCCTTGCCCATTACCAGATAGAACAGGGTAGAGTAGACTGTCTGCTTCTACTAAGAAAACCAAAATTTGATCCAGCATTGTTTTCATTTAGCCGTCACATTGTGTTTTTGGCTCCCATTAAAAGTGTCGCCAACTGAGAGCCTCATGTAATAAACAGGTTTCCCCACTGGTTACAGTTGTTCTGATTTTGTGGTACTCTTGCCCTGTGGGTGAGAGTTGCTGAGTTCTGTGTTATGTTATATAATGATTATGGTTGGATCATGTGTGATGAGGGAGGATGGCCTCAAATACACACGCGTGCAAAGGCAGCAGAAGGGACCGTGTGCCACTTTGAGGAGTTGTCTGGATGTAACGAAGTGATAATTAACAGCGTCATTCACAAACATCATTTTTATTTTCTTCCTGCACTGTGCAGCTTGTTTGTCAAGACCTGCTGATGTGCTAATGATAGGTGCTATGTAAACATAGGTAGTGACTGTAGCACGGGTCTGAGACCCTGCTGCAAACATCCTTAACAAAAATGACAACCATCTGTACAAACATGACTCACCTTAAACAGCTTTCAAATGCTTGGTGGAAATGAAGAAGGAGTTAGAGGATTAAGTCTTCAATGATATATTAACTCAGTTTCTAACTTATCACAGCTATGTGTGTATCTCTTGTTGGAAGCAGTTCTATAAAAACCAAAGGCCCCCAGTTGAGCATCTATCGCATCTATCCTTGTCCTGTGGTCTGGTAAGACAGTGGCCTTGCAGAGCATGTGGATGGAGATGAGACAGAGCAAACAATGGCGCTACTGTGAGCTGGGAGGAAGCATGAGTGAGCATGGGCCGTCTCTTCTGCCGCTCTCCAGATGGGAGAACTTGAGCGAGCCAGCCATTCCGAGGTTCACTTTTCTCATCTTATCTCTAAAATGCAGGTGCAACATCAATTTGGAGAGTGCTGGGGAGCAGGAACAGGGGCTCTACTGCCCCGAGGAAGCTCCGACTTAGTAACCTGAACTAGAAATTGCCCTCTTCCTTGGGGTCCTGGTATAGATGATGGAGGCCCAGTCACTGACTCATTCACCACTGCAGGTGTCCCTCAGAATCAGGCCTTATGGTGGCCATGGGCCTTAAAAATAGACACGACCCTGCATCCCTGTACCTGCAGAACAGACGACTGGCCAGGAAGCAGTGGGAATCGTCTTATGAAGCAAAGGTTATATGAGAAAAGAGAGTCTTCTCTTAATAGAGGTGCAATGGGGTGGAAGAGAATTCTGGAAGGGATGACCTTTATGCTGACCCTGAAGGACAAGCAGAGGATGGACTCAGAAAGGTCCAGGAAGAGCACCTTTGGAAGAAGAAGTGTCACTCACACTGGAACTGGGACTGAGTATTCCATGTGAACGGCCTGATCCAACCCGCTCCAGTCAGCACAACTTGCCTCACAGAGCACCCTCGATGGTGGATGCCAAGGCAAAGGCATGGTGAGCAGGCCTGAAGCTCTGCTCAGCAGAATGTCGGGCTGAGGACTCCCAAGAGGCAGGCTGGAGGTCATTTCTGAGCACTTCATTCTTAGGTATGAGGAGTCTTGAAGGTTTAGACAGGGGTTTTAAAAACAGGTAAGTAGGGTACCCATCAACACAGTGCTTGTCTGTGGGACTGAGACAGCCACTGTGCATAGGAGTGGGGCCCCCTCAGGCCTCTGTTCTACTGTTTTCAGTGTCTGGAGGCTTGCTTCTGTCTGCAATCACCTATTCAAAAGTACAGGGCATTAGAGATACAGCTGGGACTTGAACTCTAGTTTTCTGGAAGAGTGAATGCATTAAAGTAATTAATTATGTAATTCACCCATTCACTTAACACCCATTTAGGATAGACATAAATGAGTCAGGAACTGTCAGGTGTTGGGAAGCCCAGAAGAACTGAGCCATAGCTTACAGGGGCCCTTCTTAAGGTAGTCCTTGTGACCCGTCCTCTGAAGATAGTCTTTCCCTTACATTAACTCATCCCATCCTGCCTATGTTCTCAAGTTGCTCACTGTTTAAGGGTGGTTGAGAGTCATCAATAAACTTGACTTCATGAACACTTAGTACCAGAGCTCTGCCCAGGCATAGGTACTCAGTTTGATGACCGAAGGGTGGGAGGCTTAGTGCTGAAATGACTTACCCAGGGCCACACAGATAGGACAGAGGGGACTTGAATCCAGATGATCTCACTTAAGGCTTTGTAGTCAACCAGTCTAGTATACCAGTGAGTGTCCCACTGGAGAGTCTGGAAGCTACTAGACCCTTGGGGAGGTGTTTTCAGAGGTCCTGTGAGAGATACTAGAGTCTTAGCTAGCAGTGAGAAGAGGGATGGAGGTACAGGAATGTTGAGGGTAAATTGTCAGTTGTTGGTGACTGAAGGTGGGCATTCTGAGAGAAAGCAATGCTGGGCTCAGGGGAAGCATGACTTTGCTGTAAACACCTGACAGTCACTGTTCTTCTGTCACAAATACTAAATTTTGCCACCACAGTGTGAAAGCAGTCATAGCTAGTAGCTATGTTCCAATAAAACTTTGTCAACAGATGCTGACATTTGAATTCCAAAGAATTTTCATGTTGTGAAACGTCATGCTTTTTGTGACCCTGGGGATCAAGGTCAAAATTTTGCATGAGAGAACTATTAGCATTTAGAAAGGCATTTCCATGGGGTGGCTGGTAGACCTGCGCCTGCGTAAACATGCCTTCATTACCACTGTGCCCGGGATGGGAGGGAAATCTAGGTACATGGTAGGCAAGAACTCTACCATTGACCTAGGAGTCTTCAGACAGCATCTCACTGTGGAGCTCAGATGGACCCTGAAGGAAGTATAAATCAGGCAGGTGTGCAGATATGAGCAATCTTTTTCTGAGGAAGAGGGTGAGTCAAGGATGGGAAAAAAGGATACAGGACAATTGGAGGATAGTGAAAAGTGGAGGGCAATGAAGGCCACACAGCCTCTGCCTGGTCCAGAGGCCCTTACAGTGGACCTCTCGGCAGGTGCACACACTGTGAAGGGAGCAATTTACAAATGACAGACAGATCCACTCCTGACCACCCAGCCGCTGCGGGTAAAGCATTCTCAAGGACGGTGCTAATAAGCAGAGGCTTTCTCCTCTTCCAGCTCCCCATTCCACCCCAGGCACAGTGGGAATGAAAACACGTTTACATAAACACAGAGGTCATGGGCACACAGCAGCCCTCATGGTAAAGTGTTTCCGAATACTAATAGTTTTCATTTAATGCAAAACCTGAGTTGTATGGGAGAGCTTAAGGTGACCTGGAATACCACTCTAAATTGGTCAACTTTATAAATAAAAGAGAATTCTGTAGGCTAAATGGCTGCAGTTTTCTCTCTCCATGCTGGAGGCAGGGAGCAAAAAACTTGAAATTATGTGGAAACAACTCTTATGGTACAATGTGGTGGCCTGAACCGCCAAATCCACAATTAAAAAACAAAACAAAACAAAAGATCACTTCTAGACTACCAACCAGACCCCAGCTCTACTCCCAGAAATCCCTCACCAGGCATAGAAGGCAAGTGTTATGGGGGGCAAAGTCAGTCGCTGGGTCATGGTTCTCATTTGGAGCACTCATTAGACACTGCACACTTGACAAATGTTCTTGTTACAAGCTTATAATTGTAGATGCTTGGTTGCAGCTGATGAGGACCGAGACGAAACACTGGCATCCGAATTAGTCTGTTTTCTACTGTCCTCATGAAGTACTTGAAGTTGGTTGATGTATAAAGAAAAGAGGTTTGCTTACAGCACCACGTGGTGGGAGTGCGTGTGAGTGACAGCAGAGACCGAGCCACTCTACACCACTCTTGTAATAATCTAGTCCCTTGAGACCTAACATATTCCAAAGACCTAATCCAGGCTTGAGAGGACTCACACAGCCTCTAGAGAAAGATGTTAATCCATCAGTGATGGTAATCCATCCGGGGTGATGGATGATTAGCCCCCGTAACTAATTACCTCCCATTAGCCTCCTCTCAAGGATCCCACCAGCTCTCCACACCGTTACACTGGGGACCAAGCTCCTGCACATGGACCTTTCAGGGACACACCATATCCAAACCACAGCAGAGTCTTAGAGAATGTTCAGACCAGCTGCTCTTATACCTTAAAACCTTCTTGCACTATAAGAATCTCATGCATTTTACATGGACATTCAATGTATGTCATGAAAAGAGGGGGCAGGACAACCTGCTTTCACAGTAAGCCCCAAGGCATCTTGGAATGTGAGTACGATGCTTCATTTCATAAATAAACCAGGGAGCTGAAACCCAGAGAGGTTAAACGACTTTTGAAAGAGCACACAACTCTGGCTGGAAGCATTCATTTTCTAGATCTGCATTCATTTCTCTCTATAAAGCAATCTGTTAAGAGGTGGGCTCAGCGGAACCGGGCAGATGGCTCAGCACTGACTGCTCTTGCAGAGGACCAGGGTTCAATCCCCAGCACCCACATGGTGGGTAGCAACTGTCTGTAACTCCAGTTCCAGAGGATCTGACACCCTCTTCTGACTCCCACAAACATTATATAACATGGGTGCACTTACACACATGCAGGCACAGCACTCATACACATAAAATAAAGATAATACATAAAATATTTTTTTAAAAAGAGGTGGGCTCAAGCCAGGCATGGTGGTACATGCCTTTAACCCTGGCACTCAGGAGGCAGAGGCAGGTAGATCTCTGTGAGATTGAGGCCAACCTAGTCTACATAGTGAGTTCCAGGCCTGCTGGGGCTACCAGAAAACCCTATCTCAAAGAAACAAAACCAAAACCCCCCAAAGACAAAATAACAAAACAAAAACAAGACGAGAGAGAGAGAGAGAGAGAGAGAGAGAGAGAGAGAGAGAGAACTTCTGTGGTAGCATTGACCTCTAATGAGGCTTGCTTGAATGGAGTTAACTCTGGGATATCTCACAGTAACTTGAATTTGAGTCTCTGCTCTTCAGAGCCCCAAGGCCTTGTGCAAGTATCTACCCACTCTCTGCCTGGGCTTTTTCATGTGCAAAACAGTAACCAGGTTTGTTAAAAAGATCTGCTTGCAGAAATAAGGGGAAGTGTTTTTAGCAGGTGTGATGAAGAATGTGACCCACATATTTCAGGGAGGTCTCAGTGGCCTCTCTCTGGAGGGGGGTGGGAACTACTGTCTGTGCGGTTCTGACCCATGCCAGTCTGTCTTAACCAACCTTCAAGCTCAACTCTGAAGGGTAGGCTTTGGGGCTGGGTGAGATCCTGGCCTTCCACTCCATGCTCTGGGTCCCTCTTCCAAGCCCAGCAGCCTCTCCCACCTGTCATGGGTTAGGCACCAGGAAGGAGAGCAGAATTTCACTCTTTGTTCCTGGGCAGCATTCAAGAGTTATAGGCATTTGGTCCCCTAAGAAAGAAACATTACCACCAGCCTTGAAGGGTGAGGAGTCTCGAATGCCACAGGACTGAGTAATGCCTTTTCTCTGCCTCTCACTCCAGAATTTAAGAGGACCCCAGAGCAGCTGGGTTTATTAGGGCCCATAAGAGCTCTACTATAACCAGGACACAGGCAGCCATAAACCTGTGCCTTGAAGTTTGCAACAAATCCTGAAGTGGGGAACTAGGACGAGCTCTTGTCTCTGTCAGCAGAAAAAAATAAAATAAAGTAAAGGGAGAAATGCAAACTACAGCAGAAAACAGACCTGAGGAGAGAAGGCAGGAAGAGAGAGAGAGAGAGAGAGAGAGAGAGAGAGAGAGAGAGAGAGAGAGCACAACCACAACAGCCATGTCAATAATGAAGCTAAGAGTAACCATCAGGACATAAAAAACTGGTGGCCAGTTGGATCTTGTCTGAACAGGCTTGGGGCAGACACTGGTGTAGTAGGACAGGCCTGGCTCTTGAGGGAGGGGAGGGAGGGGGATTAGAATAGAACACACACACACACACACACACACACACACACACACACACACGCATGCACACACAGCCAGAGGACAGATAAGAAGCTGTGTGGAGGAAAGCAAATCCAACCAAACAATAAAAGACAACCAGTGCCTTCTCTGCGCCCCCACTGATGGAAGCACCATCTTGGGTAAGGTGGGCATTTTGCACCTCCCCGTCAGTGTTTCTCAGATGGCTGTACTGTGTCCCCTGAACACTCAAGACTGAACAGAGAACAAGAGTTTTGCCCTCTTTAGAAGACTGGGGCAAGATGGGAAGACAGGGGACCATGGTGGCAGCAAACACCTGGCCACTGTGCAGAACAGACCTGAGAGGCAGAGCCTCCAGGGCAGGGTGTCCTCTTCATGGGACAAAGAACCTTGCTGTGAGCAGCAGGAGGCCACCCCTACAGATCTGGAAGCTTCCAGAGCCATTTGTTCCCAAACCTGCTTTGCCAGCAAGCCCTGCTATTTGGAAACACAACATTCATTCCTCTCTCCTCCCCCATAATCAGAACCCCAATTATACTTGGGATGACCGTTTGCCCTCTTTATCTTTAAGCCTTTTGGGAGAGAGCATGTGAGAGAATTCTGGTCAATGAGATAAATGCTTCAGGTTGCTGGGGCCGCTGGGCAAACTTTGGCTCTCTACATAGCAGGGATAATGAAAGCAGAAGGCGTCTGTCCCCTTCTGCTCTTTCCTGGAATGTGGGCATGATGTCCAGAGCTGCAGTAGCCTCCCGTGACCATGGAGTCAGTGAGGACAAAAGTCAGTCCCCTAATGATTGTAAGGCAGACATTTTGAAAGCCGATCCAGTCCCTCCCACCATGGGACTTCTGTTATGTGAGAAAAATAAACACTTCTTTGTTTAAGTCACCAGGAGTTGAACTTTGTGTACTCGCAGCCAACCTCGATCTTGCTGGAACGCTCAGGAAGAAAAGGCTTGGCACCACCTTGTTGTTTTAACGTCTAACTTTAGTTGCTGGAGCACTGAATATCCTTGCCATTCCTGGTGGTGTAAACTGAGTGTCTTGGGTTGGCCAGGGGCAAAGCTAGAAACTTCCAGAGCCCCAGCTGATTCTCCGGGCTTCTGTCCTTGACCCTGTGCCTGACCCCAGCTTAAACTGGCTTCCACTCGGTGCATACGGTTCTGACATCGTCTCTGATCTAGAATGAGTTAAAATTTTTATTGATTTATTTTTCTTTTTGTGAGTGTGTAAGGAGGAAGAAGAGGGGAAATAAATTACACATCTCCCAAGATAGATCTGTAGTTAATTCTTAATTAGGACTGACAGATGCTTCCCCCATAATCCTATTCCCAACATGTTCTGTTTGCTTTGTTTGGTGCTGGAAGATGTATTGTGACACAGTAATGACCTTTCTAAGCTTGTCCTGGAAGTGTTATTGGCATTCTAATGATTTATTGCATGTTCCAGTTGATTACAGGGCCATTTGTCAACATTTTATTTCTCTCTCCATAAACCTGTCTCCTGCGTCACAGGCATTCACCGGCATGAAACTTAAACAAATACAGTATATAGCTCTTATTCAACTTCTGTTTTCACTTTGAGCCTCTGGAGCAAGCCTGTTCTGGTCAAGAGAAGTCTTTTTTATGAGCAATGCTCCTTGGGTGTTCACGGGGGAATGGGCTCTGTGAGTGAGGCTGGCCACGGCCATTTTCTCTCTATTGATTTGCAATTGCTCATTGTGGGGATATGTTTCAAAGCTGAGTTAGCCAGGCCAGTTGCCCAGTACGTGTGTGGACGCTGTCTCTGGTTTCCCCCAAGCAGCCATTTGGTGCCTGTTGGCATGCAAAGAAATGCTTGGCTGGTAAAGGAGCTGTTATTATATCCTAACCAGTCAGTCTAGCAGATTTACTCCTTAATTCCCTATAACCACAGATTTACCACACCGGTGACAAGTCTAAGCAAGTCTAAGGGACATTCAGAGAGAATATGAGTCATGTCACCTTAACATGAATGCTTGTCCTATTCCCACCTCTCTGAGTGACCCTGGGCCCACCCCATCTCGTTCAGGGCTTTGGAATTATAGGCTAGACTAGCTTCATGCCGATTCTGACATTGTTTATGTGAGTCTGGTCACCCCTGTCCTGTGAGTGCCTCTCAGAGGTGCTCTGAGGATAAATAAGCCTATTAGTGGCAGAGCTCTGAGAGTCTCTTTGAGAAGAAAGGCTTTGCACAAATGCACAGTTACTTTTGGGCTTCTGCTAGGTTGGCTTTTAGCTGTCGAGCTGGTCAGGGGACACGTAGAAGACAGGCCTCCTTTTCTGCTTTTGTTAGGAAAGTACGGATATCCAGTGTGGGCCTTCACACAGAGGCATGCACACATCTCCATGGAGAAACTATGGTGGGTAAAGATCCAGCCTGTACACCGGCCACACTATCCTGTCTGCTGCTCAGTTGCCCATGTGTCTAGTAAACTTCTGTCCTGATCTCTGGTGATGTCTCTTGAGTTGTAAGTGATGTTAGAGGGTTGAAATTGTAACCCCATGTCTTTCAGATACTGTGTTTCCCACAGGCATCTTAAAATCTCCAAGTCAATAGCTGAACTTGTCTGCATGTTTTAGCTCCCGGAGCTACTTTCTCTTCTTGAATTATATTCCTCACTGAATGGTTTAAACATCTCTCTTCCCAGTGGCCCAGTTAGATACTTGAGAAACAACTTGCCTCCCTCCCTTCCTTCCCATTTCGTCTTTGATTAATTCTGTGTCTCATTAT
>NW_008350356.1:632016-659426 GCF_000622305.1 Nannospalax galili
ATATAAAATTCCTGTGTCATATATATATATCACAGAATTATAAGAATTATCTAAGTCTTCTCCACTGTCACAGATGTTCTGAGATCCTCAGTAACCCTTCCTTGTGCCATAGCAATGCAGAACTCCTCTGTTGGAGACAGTGGACACAAACAAGAATATTCCTGCTGAACACAGAGGGCGTGTCTGCTGGAGATGTACTTGGTGACTTGGTGCTTCTAGGAAGGGAAGCAAGAAGACCAGGACTTGTTATGACATAGTCTCTGAAGTTTTGAAGCACTAATTCTATTCTTTCTACTCCAGAGGGGCCTACTGATGTGGATTTGATTCAGGAGGGAAACAGACTCTACCTCTTGGTGGCAGGTGGTGGGACTCTGGCCAGCATGTGCAACTGAAAATGCTGTGGTCACTCTTGGGAAATGCACGCAGTATTGTGTAGTGACTCTCAAGATGAGTTCTTAGAAGGAACTGAACACCCATCCCTGCCTTGAGCCTGCTCCTGCAGTGATGAGACTCAAAATCTCAGCTGATAGATAACAGAAACTACCATTGTTCTCCCAAGACTAAACAAAATTCAGTTTTCCCTCCAAAGGGGTATCAGGGTGCTGAATTCCTGGACAGGGAAAGATAGTATTGAATCCTCTGCAGCAAAAATATGGTAAGTAGCTTCTATAGGCTGACTCTCCCTCTGCCTCCGGGTAGGTCTATTACTTTGAAGTCACCGAGACCACCAGTTCTACTGTGATCATGTAACCTTACGCCTGTAGTCCTCTTGACAGCTTCCCCAAATTCCATCCTGATCTCCTTACCCAGATAACCATGGACCCAGCCCGTGCCCTATGCCTTCAGGTATCTCCTAACCTTTGTCCATGGGTCACGTGTAGCTTTGATCCATAGAGAGGCTTTCTGACTCTCATGTTTGCTTCATTTTCTCTGAGTTTTGCACATACAGATCTGTAGATCTTTCTACGTCAAAGGTTTTCCCTTCCCATCCTGTGTGTAAGGCTAGTTTCTATCACACAGACACATAGACACAGACAGACACAGACAGAGACACACACACAAGCACACACACACACACACTCATCTGCATCAAGGGTTGTCATCATTGGGAAGCCTTCTCTGGTTCACCTCTGCCCCAGCTTGTGGTCCTTTCTGAGCTCTTGTAGCTGTTTCAGTTTTAGCCTGCCTTTTCTGGTCAGTTTCTTCAGAGGAGCAGAGACCCCCATCTTCATTGTCTTTGGATACTTAAGGTGCTGAATGCTGGATGGTGGCTGATTGTCCAGTAAATGATGAGCACATGGCAGCAATGATGTCAGAGGTGGCTCAAGTCCTATTTCCTAGCATGGTTATCTAAGGCTGGGGTCCCTGTGGGAGAGAGCTTCTGAAGTTAGGCGTTGAAAAGCCAGTGAGAACTGCCCATCAGCAGCGGCACTTGAGGCTGCACACAGCTGAGTTGAGGAGAATCTGCTTGACCATGCACTAGGAGGTTGCTTCTGAGTCTCAAGGTAGAAGCACAGTGTCATCAAGGACACCCACATACGCCACGTCGAAGGCAGATGGCTGCAGGCCCACAGGTCTGCGGAGGTGGCAGTGACTCTGTACATGGGGAAGAATGGACTGTAGCCTTTGGCTGAAGAGAACAGATGGGTGAGGAGAGAGGCATCCCTGGGAGACTGGGCAGCGGAGAGCTCCCAAGCCCAGTGCGAGCTACATGTAACATATGGCTTAATTTCCTCTCGAATTAGACACTTGATAAAAAAAGTTATTATATCTGTCAAATTGCCAGGGCATTTTATGGATGTGATAAACTAAGAACCACTGCTTTACAAACCTTGATGGGATGTTTCAGTACCTGAAAACAATTTTATGGCCGCCCAGGCTACTAACAAATTGCAAACACTGATTAAGCCATAAAGTTACAACAACATTAAAATATAATGAAAGGTTATTGCATGCGGGAAGGCTTTTAAGCAACAGCCACAACTGCATTTGGCCCATAGGTCGAGTTCTTCTCTGTCTGGCAGAGGGAGGCGTTTCAGGACTGGGTGGTCCCTGTAGGACCAGGCCTGGCTCTCAGGATGTCTAGTGACATTTCTTTCAGAGCCCAGAAGAGCCCAGAGACAAGCTACCTTTACTTGGGCTTAGGACATCAAGTATTGAATGCTAATTGTTGAATATCTGCAAGCCAAAGACACAAACTGCGCAGAGAAGAGCCTGTCTGTTTCACTTGTCATGGTTCATACGTGATGCTCCCAGACCCTTCGTTCTCACTCCTGACAGACTCCTCTCCCAGCCTTTCTGACTAGGCCAATCTAGCATGCCATGTGCAGCTATTGAGAGAAGGAGTTGTGAACAGATCTACTGTCTGCCTCTCAAGAGCTATTGCCTGGTGAGGAGGTCGAATACATTCATGGGAAAACAAAATTATAGAGCAGAGTTTACTAGAATCAGACAAGTCATCACACGAAGTCCACTGCTGGGGAGATAATTTGGCCTTGTCTTTGCTCTTTGCCTCACAACACTCTGAAGGTGACGTTCTTGAGAATTCCCCAGTCAGTCACCTAAAGAAGCAACAATTTCTGTCTGGGTCGCTGTTCCACACCTCCAGCGAGGAGCGACTGTTGGGGAAACCTATGCCACCCGAGCCTCTGAGTCTGCTTGCTTCCAAAGCTCTGGGCCAGAGGCTCTATGAGCCAGAGTCTGTGTTGCTCAGAATCCCAGACTGTCCTCCTGTCACCTGCCCAGGGCTGGGATCATTTAGTGGCTCCCTGTGTTCTTCAATTCATCAGCCCAGAAGTTGCCAGCTTTCCAGAACTATTGGTAGCCTCTTCACTGAGGGTTTCCTTTACTGAGCTTGGGCCACAGGACATTTCTTGGGTGCCTCGCATTTTATCCAGGGACCACAAGGGTGAGTATGTGAACCCCATGTCACTTGGTTGGGCGAAGTTTGACTCTCTCAGGAGCCAGCTGCTGTGGCCAAAGGGGAGCTCTGGAACCGAGGGCTCCAGGGTAGGCTATTTACCATCTTCAGTTTTCTACCTTTTATGCACATGTTTGTAGGCATTCTATATCCATACTCTATGTATTATCTACATATGTATTACTTTGCATTTATTCTCTTTTAAATGATCCACTCACAGGCTTTTGTGGTGAATCGGATCAATGAAGTTGTGTCAGAATGGGTCTGGCACGTTAGGACTCCCCAAGGTTTCAGGGCCATTCATGGGCATCCACTGTGCATTAGGATCTCTGTGGGTTTGGTTGGTTTTTTGAGACATAGTTGTGCCATCTAATTCAGGACGGTCTAGACATTGAGATCCTCCTGCCTCAGTCTCCCCACTGCTGAAATTACAGGCATGAGCTACCATATCTGGCCCTCCTGTTTGGACTTCACATGAGTTATGTTCCACAATATTTAGAATAACATCAAGATAACTATTACTGTTGGATTTATGTATTTTTCATTTTATGAGTGTTTTGCCTCCATACATGTAAGTGCACCATGTGCATGAAATACCTACAGAGCCCAGAAGAGGGCACTGGATTCCCTGGAACTGGAGTTCTTGGCAGTTGTTAGCCTGTGTCTTCTGCAGGAACAGTCAGAGCCCTCAGCTGCTGCGTTATCTCTTCAGTCCCTCAAATAACTATTATTAATTTCATTTAAAATATAGAAACTGGTGGGGCTCAGAGGGCAAAACTTCATGGTAGTAGCTAGTCAATGGCAGAACTGGGGGTGGGGTGGGCTGGAGAGATGGCTCAGTGGTTAAGAGGACCCAGGTTCGATTCCCAGCACCCACATGGTGGCTAACAACCATTCATAACTCCAGTTTCAGGTGATCCAGTGCCTTCTTCTGACCTCTTCAGGCATTGTACGACACGAGTGCACTTACACACATGCAGGCAATACTGTCATACACATAAAATAAAAGTAATAAATGAAATATTTTTTTTTAAAAAATGGCAGAGCTAGAATTCAAAGGTAGTTTGGTCTGATGCCAAGTGTGTGAGCCTGTCATTTAGAAGACTTTGTAGGACTTCCAGGGTATTAAGCCCTGGGCAGTTACCCAAGGAGCTAGGAAGAAAATTCACCTCCTACTCCTTTCATCCATCCTGAACAGCTCGACCTTCTTCCCTAGGATACAAACTTCAGCTCTGTCACTCTGGATTCTAGGAGCAGCTCCAGCTCTGGGTTGGCTTGGGCATGGTATGGCTTAAGCCATCTGGTGGGCTACTCTGTGACAGACTGCCCCTCCTGCTTGCTTCTGTCCAGGTCCCCAGGCACTGTGCAGTGAGCAGAATGCCTCGGAGCAGCCTCAGTAGGAATGAACGGAAGCAAATTCCTAAGATAAGCAACCCATCTTTGCACCATACTGTTTGGGAGGAGATGGGCAGATTAGGAGGACAGCATCGTGCAGGGAAGAGTGTACAGGTTTTGCAGCTGTAGGGGATGATGGGGTCAATATGTAGCAAATAGAACAAGTGTCCTCAGAACTCCTTGCCCATTCATTCTTATTCATAATTTAGTCTTCTAAATTTAACACTTCTTAAATACTTGGGAAATAGTATCAATCTCCCAGGCACTGGGGATCAGTAATTGAATAACAGATGGCGTGCACTCCGAAAGACCATCAGAGTGATAGACAGTTGAAATGTCAGCTCCCTTGCAGTGTGTCAAAGACGATCGCCAAGGTGCAGAGAAAAAAAAGGGACAGGGAAGAAAAGATGGAGGGGATCTCAAGTCCTCCTGGGGAGGTTCTGCGTCAGCCAGGGAGAACCAGGGGGATGAGATTCTTTCCTTTTCTAGGAATCCTGCTTCAGGTGCCTGCTCCAAAGCATAAATGGTGATAACTAACATCTGCATAGCCACGCCCCTGTCAGACAGGCATCATTGTAAATCCCATTTGATAAATCACTGGTCAATGGCTCAGGGAGATGGTGTGATTTTCCCAGTGCATGTGGCTCCCGTGGCAGCTGGAACTCTTCCCATGTGGAGCTGACATTGTGGCATATTTCTACCTTCTAGAAGAGCATGCAGTGGTCACTAGATGTGTTGAAGAATGAAGGAATGAGCCAGAAGTTCCTTTAGGTTCGAATGCACAGGGTAGCTTCCACTGTCACTGGCTTCTGCCTGTGTGCCCGTGAATTTCCACATGAGATGCTGTTACACACAGCTAGTACTTTCTTCCCTTACCCAGTGAGAAAAGGAGGCAGGCACAAAGTTTCGGTGAGTGCTAAGCGTACAAAGCACAGGCGGTGGGGGCCGGGAAGCATGGTGGGGATTGCAGGTAGAGGTGGGCAGGGGTTGTGTGAGGCTGGTGCGGTGCTACGGAGGCACCAACCTCTCCACGGTATTTCAGCTCAGCCAAAAGGTCCACTGCGGTCCGCTGAACTCGGAAACAAAGTAGCTTCCTTCCTGCCAGTACGAGTGGAAATAAGATGTGTCAGCAAGACAGAACCTCTCTGCCGGGCTCCTCCATGGAACCTATTAGAAATGAAGTCAAGAGGCTGCGGGTGGCAGTGGGTAGCCCGTGGTTAAGAAAAGGGATTATTAGTGCCGACACACTAGCCGTAATGGAAAATGTCACCCTTTTCAATTCTTTTGAAATACTCACCTGTGATACGTTTTCTGATAATGCTGCCCTGCTCTTAGCTGGGCCGTTCCTTCTTCCAGGCACCTCGGGAGAGGAGAGAGATGGGAACTAATGAGAAGAGGCCAGGACGGAATATCAGTCTGCAGTATTCTGGAATTCAGGATGGACCCATCCCAGGTACAGTGGTCCAATCTGTCTCAAAGAGTGACACCCTCACACGCCTCCTCATCCTCCTGGCCATTGCAAACAGGTCTATATGTCCTTACTGCCTGCTGTCTGTGGAGGGGAGCTGGGACATGCCTGGTCTACCCCAGAAGTGCCTGCTAGTCAGATATGGTTATGTGTACCCTGAAAATTGTGTGGGAGAGCTTCCTAAGTGTTTGGTCAATTTGAAGGCACCAGTCACAGTGTTGTGGTGTTAATGTTGCCAGATCTTCTCAAGGTAACCAGATCTTGGGAGGTGAAGGAAATTTCTTCTGGAGACTCCAAAAATCAAAGAACGAATGGGATGATGGGACCTCTTAGAAGAACACACTCCCTGCAGGCTTGTCCAGGAAGAGTGACTTCACCGGCTTCCTCTAATATTAGCCCACACTGTTTTCCTTGTCTTCTAAGATCCAAGATGTCCAACTCCACAGGGCCGTAGCCCGTGTCAGAGAGCTGCTTTAGTGTGAAGATAACTGTTTTTGTCTCTGACACTCTGTTTTCTAGCTTTTGGGAGCTTAAGCTGCATCGCAAGACACAGCATCTCAGCTTCCCTGTGGGTTGATGTAAGGACGGAGAATGGCTGCCTCCTCACACATTAGCACTATCCATACCAGTCAGTGTCTTGGAGCCTAGCACTCAGCCTATTGATGAAGACGGGCTGTAGAGAGCATGGGCTTCCTTTCTTCAGAGAGGCGTGTGCGTATGTGTGGGGTGCACACATCTGCAGAAGCTAGAGGAAATGTGGAGTGTCCTGCTCTATCGCTCTCTGCTTTATGATCTTGAGACACGGTATCTCACTGAATCCAGAGCTAGGCAGCCTAGCTCGGGGGTAACAGGAAGGTGTACAACCATGCCTGGCTTTTCACGTGGGTTCTGAGGATTTGCACTCAGGCCCTGTTGTGATAATCAGAATTACTGTCCTCATGAATAGATCATCAGATTGAGGTCCTAAATAACTTGCCCAAGATATCAATGCTAAACCTAGAACAGAGGTAAATAAGTTTCTTCCTTCGGTCTGTCAGATTCTCTGCACGTTCTCCACTTACTCACTTGCATCTTGCCAAAAGGATATTATCAGTCCAGATCCTGAGAAGCTGGCTGTACGCTTCAGGCAGTCTGTCTCTTGATAAAACACTCAGAGATGCATGCTACTGGTCTGATGACAGCTATTCTATGTGTAGAAATTAACAGATAGTGAGCTCTTACTAACCCTGCTGGAAACTCTGTGCATATATCAATTCTTTATTCTTCCCCAAATGTGTCCCAATTATCTGGATGAGGGAACTGAGAACCAGAGAGGTTAAGGGAACACCCATCTAAGAAGGATACCGAGGAAGAGCCCAACGGGACAACGAGATGGCTCTATTTCTCAACTATACCAAAACTTACAAAATTTGTTGATCACTTTCACCTCCACTGGCAAAGACAAAAGCATAAGAGGAAAGGCCCAGCAGGAAGGAACCTTGTTCACAGGGCACAGCAAGAGCAGGTATGATGCTATTATACTCTTTAAAAGACAATGGAACATTTCCCAGTGTCCCGGATGCTCAAAGCCAATTATTTTTAAGTATACTAAAATGCCCTCAAACTTGACAAAAACGTTTCTCACCTGGTGCTGTAGGACATTCACCACAGGCTCCCCGGGCGCTTGTTGCTGCTGGGGCTGTTGCTCTTAGACAGTGTCCTGGGAAGAACACCTTGCCAGTGTGGTTCAACAGGATGGGACGCCAACAGATTCTTCCTCAGTAGTCTGGCCCTTAAAGGCAAAAACAGAGAAGACGACGACTTGGGTATCTCTGAATAATGCACAGCGGAGGTGCAAACCATCGGGTAGCTTGTTGGTCTCAGGAGGGCTGCAATTGAGGTCCTTCCTCCATGGCTGGTTGTCCTTATTACCTTGGACAAGTTATTCTGCCCTCTGCGGTTTCTCCTGTGTAGAGTCAGAGGATGCGTTAGATGACTTCCTGGGCCTCTCCTGTTTCACATCTGTCTTTGCTGCATGGCTTCATTCCAACAGCCTTCTTCTGCCACCCATGTGGTTCCCCGAGTGTCCCCATCCCTGTCCCTGATTTACATTCCATCATCCCACTGCAGAGCGGGCCTTCTAAATATGTAAACTCCGTCCTATCGTTCTTTTTCCTAAAACCCTCACATCTATGGGATAGAGGTTAGTATAAATCAGGACAGAGAGCGTATGGGTAATACAGTGAGAAGTGTGACCTGTTTGTTATATAGCTACGCCCACTAAACCCAGGGGTCCATTCTTCTCAAAGGGCAATGAAATGCCTTTGCGCTCTGAAGCTTTATGGAAATAACTTCGTAGAGAGTTTATTGGCTAAATTCACTGACCACAGTGCACTAACTTAAATTTACTAATAGGTTAGGGCCTGCCAAACTCTCTAGAATTAGTAAATTCTTCTGTAGCAAGACAATATGTGAAAAATGATGGGGTAGAGAAGAAGTCAAAATTTAAATGATGGATGGTTTAGAGTTATGGAAAGTCTGAAGTCAGTCTATCTATCAAAAGTTATGGAGTGTAGCAAAATCTATTTCTAAAATGTGAATCAGATCCTTAAATGACCTTATGATGAAATGAAAGAAGTGAATTAAATAAAAACAAAACCAACAAAAGTAAGAATAATTAGACAAGGAAAAGCAGAAACAAATTAGTTTAAAAGAATAAAATGTGGCTTCATTTAAAGTACAAGAGCCAACCTATCAACTGAAAAGACTGATTAAACTTCGTCAAGCAAAACAAATCCAGAAAGACAATGAAAGACAATATCACATTAAAGATGAAAAATGATCACCTGGTTTCCTGTGGCTAGTGTACCAAATTGTCACAAACTTAGTGGTTTAAAAGAACACAAATTTATTCTCTCATAGTTCAGGAGGCCAACAGAAGGATCTGTATTCTGTTGTTTCCAGATTCTAGAGGTCTGTACATCTCTTGGTTGGAACCCCATCCTTGCATCATTCTGACTGTTGCTTCCATTATCACATATCTTTTGACCTTTCTGCTTTTTACAAAGACTCGAACTCACATGGAGGGTGCACCTGAGTGAGACAGCATAGCCACCTCAGCTCACGATCCTCACCTTAACTGCACTAGCAAGGCCCTTTTCCTATATATATATTTTCTGAGAGTTCGAATATAGACATCTTTGGGTGAAACATTTAGCTACTGTATCTCATAACCACACATATTTTCAAATTAAAATTATAAATATTAACTTAATGTAAATGCTAAGTATCTCAGTACAGAAAAGCATGTGAGATGATGGAGCAGTTGTTACCTTGGTTGTGATAATCATTGTACAATGTATACCTGTGCCTAAACATCACAGTGTATATCTTAAATATCAGGACATTTTAGTTGTCACTTTATATTTCAGCAAAACTAGAAAAACTAAAAAGAAATTTAGAAAATATGTGCAACTGAATTCCTGTAACTTTGACAACTCTAGACAAATGGTGTCTTCCCACTGGGGATAAAGAAAAGTGGCCCAGATCGACCCAAGAATAAGATAAAGATTTTGGGTAAAAGCAAAATCTTCTTAGAAGAAGATCTTACCCCAAAGATCCAGGTCTAGGTCGTTTTGTGGGAGAGTTCTATTGTGTCTATGATGAAAAGATAACATGTGAATCATCAATTTCTCTGCAGCATAAAATACAGGGAGGGAGTATCCTCAATTCATTTTTCAATTCTGACAATGAAACTCAACAAAGCATCTCAAATAATAAAAATACAGGATAAGTGCCGGGCATGGTGGTGCACACCTGTATTCTCAGCACTCGGGAGACAGAGGCAGGTAGATCTCTGTGAGTCCCAGGCCAGCCCAGGCTGTGTAGTGAGACCCTGTTTCAAAACCACAGCAAAATATGTAACAATCTCACTTGAACAGAGATATAAAAATCAGAGAAAAAAAGTATTAGCAGATGAAATATATCTGTTTACTAAAGGGAAAATGTGCCATGCCCAGGAGGATGCATTCCACACAAGATTATGACAGCCTGGTCCAACATTAGAAAATTCAGTGATATTGTTTTTAAATGTGTTATAATTTATTACATCAATAAGTTAAAAAAATATATGATCACCTTGTCAGGGTTCCAAATTGCCTTTTATAAAATTCAGTACCCCAAGCACAAAGCAATGATTTTAAAAAATTCATACATTAGGGTCAATTAGTGTTATTATTGAAGTCTAGCCAATGACAAAAAGACGAGCTTCAAAATAAGAGATAACTATTGGAAGGGGCTGGAAAAGACCATTGCCAAATTATGGTATTTTTATAAACTTAGAAAATCCAAGTTAATAAAATAGAAAGAATTCAGTTGATGAGGCTAATAAGTTGGCTCATGTAGGTCAGTGTCCATATTGATAATAAACAATGGGGTGCTAAGAGTGGGAAAGTCCTATTCACAGATGTACGTGTTGGTGGGAATTAAAAACAAGAGGCAAGGGAGAGTCGCGAACACTACAAAACACTATAGAAAGTGCCAAAGAACAGAAACATTACGAACTTGCCACAAATATTTGTATATATGCTTTTATCCAAATCAGTAAAGTATGGGGTCCACTCACAATCCCAGTGTGATAATTTTGAACTTTACACATTGACTCTAAAGTTCATCTTGAAAGGTGTATACATAAAAATAGTATATTTTGGAGAGGAGGAGAATAACGAGGGTAGGGTTTGCTTTGGTGTCTACCAAACTTACTACGAAGCCATAGTACTTAAATGATCCATTATTAGTGTAGGAATTGCTTAGTCGATACATCAAAGGCAGTTACAGAAGGATTTGGACTTAAATGCTACTATTGAAATACAGGAGTATTGTCTTAAACAACAAGCTGGAAGGAGAATTTTTTCAAAGATCTTCTAGGAATTATAGTAAAGCTTCTAAAAACCTTTAAAAATCAATTGATTTGATTACATAATAATTAGACACTTTTCCACATCAAAAGGCCTAATTAATAAAGTTAATATACAAATTAAAAACTGGAAAATACATATTGTGTGTGATAGGCAAAAATCTCCAACAATCATAGTATACACAGAACTTCTACAAATCAGTACGAAAATCACAAATATTAAAAAAAATTGTTAGCTAATGGCTACCATTAAAACTATAGATATTCAGTAAACAAGAAAAGATCTTCCATCAATGAAAAGAAGTTCATATTAAATCTGTGAGATCTTTCATCATCTCTTATAAACTGTGGTAATCCACGTACTTTTAGGAGGGATAAAAATTGTTTGGTGCAATCATCTGGAAGGTAATTGACCCATGTGAGCCAGGCCTGAAAGGGAGGCTTCCCTATGGCCTGGCTCTTCTCTGGAAATAATCTTTACAAGTTTGTGAAAACCCATAGTAGCAAAGCATTTTATCTGACCTAAAGCTCCACCAGTTAGAGTCATGATAATGTATCATGATTGATTCAGACCTGCTTAGGTTGCCCACACCTAATATTTCAAGGGTGAAGCCCACAGCACAAACCAGTAGTTACATATTTTAATGTATAAACGTACAAATCAAACTGATGGCTTGTTAAAATAAAAATTCTTTCTACTTGGACAAATCCATGCTCCAACACAACTAAATGTTTCATTTGACTGAAGATAAGCAAATATCAAAGATCATGAAGCTTAATTTTATGCACGCCTTGGTGCTCTGTTGACTGTCAGTAATGTTTGGATGACTAAGAAAAATATGCTGGAAACATGGCTAGTGGCAGAACACTTGCCTAGCATGTCCACGGCCACGGGTTCCATTCCCAGGAATATAAATTATAATTGTGTGTGTGTTCCTGTGAATACATATATGTGAATAGATATGTATGTGTGTGAAGGTCAGAGGTCAATCTCAGGTATTGTTCCTTAGAAACCATCCATTTTGTTCTTTTGCAACAGAGTTGTTCACTGGCCTGGATCTCACCAAGTGGGTGAGGCTTGCTGGCCAGAGAGCCACCTGGGCGCCTCCTCCCCAGTGCGGGGATTACACGCATATACCACCACACCCAGCTTTTTATGTGGTTCTGGGAACTAAACTCAGGTCCTCATGTGTGTGCAGCTGTCATACAGAGAGAGCTACCTCTTCAGGCCCACATTCCTAGTCCTTAATAACTACACATTTATTCTATAAAACTCATTTTTGGTACTTATTTAAAAAAAACTGCATTTTCATAATTGATATTTTTACACAGTTCGTGTTTTATCAATGATACTAAACATGAACTTTCTGGAGCACTGTAGTCACTGTAATTCTTACATGGTCTTTATAAATACTGATTTGGAGTTTTGCTCAGCTAGGGCAACAGCAACCTTCAGTACTATCAGTGTGGGTCTTAATCATACATTCAGAGATGAGCATGGACCATATATAATCTCTTCAAACACTAAATGGATTACATATATAAATTATCATTCCTCCAAAAATATCAGAGAATAGATCACTTTCATTAATATAGATGACATATATCTTGATTTTTTGGTCTATTTTAATTGAATTTTTGGATATTTCATACGCAGTATCTTAATCATCTTTATACCTCCTTCCCCATCAGCCCCCATCAGCCCCCCCACTGGATTTCATGCATTCTGTCATTTGTGTTATGGCCTATCCTGTGAAGTTAGTATCTCCAGATGTCCCTCAGTGAAAGTTCATTCACTGAGGTCCTGTCAGCCTATCTAGAGTCACTTCCTTAAAGAAGATCAGCTCATCTTCACCCAGCAATAATCAGCTGACTAATAGTCCTTCAGCTAAGATTGGGGCCTGCTGCCCATTTCCATAGTTCTATACTGGGTTTTTGTCTGCTTGAGTTTGCATGGGACTTGTGTATGTTGACACCATTGATGCAAGTTCATATGAACAGGGTCCCAGGACCCTGTAAGACTCTATTTCCGTTGGGTCGGGCACCTCCTCCCTGGCTCACATTCTTTCTGCCTCCTCTTCTGCAATGGACCCTGAGCCCTGGTTGGGTGAAGTTTAACGTAGGAATCCTGTCTAAGGACTCACACTCTACAGACTCTTATTTTCTAGGCTTTGGTCATTTGTGGCCCTTTGTGTTCATTACCCTCTGTTGCATGAGGGAGCTTTGTTGATGAGAGTTGAGAGATGCATTAGTGTTCTTTCTACTCTTTGATCCTCTATGTTCTGTGAACCTTAGGTGTAGAGGTTCCATTGTAGATGTGTCACTTAGGGTAGGGCATTTCACAGACACTTAATCTTCCTGTGTGACCAGTTGTGGAACTCTGTAATAGTCTCTATTTGTTGCAAAAAAGCTTCTTTGATGAGTGGTGACTGGCGTACTTGTCTGTAAAAATAAAGATCCATATTTAGCACATAGTAAGAAGTTACATTTGTGTAGGAATGTGATGGCCTTGGGGTTTTCTCTAAGATCTATGACCTCTCCAGCCATGTATATTTGACTGTGTTTATGGTACCACACCTGCGTTTTCTCCCATTGAGTGGGTTTTAAGTCCAATTAGGTAGCCCCAAGATAAAAGTGCCACTGCTACACCAATATAGTTTGCTATGCCAATCATTGTGGTTTTTAGGCCTTAAAGCTGGTGTTGGACCATTGATTGATGTTCTCCCTTAACTACTTGCATAGTGTTCTCCAAAACTATGAGAGCTACCTTCAGGCAGCTGGTGTCTAGATCAGTTCCAGCTTGTATATCTTGATTTTTAAAGTAGTATCTAGGTTCATACAGAAATGGGCACCACTTTATCATCACACACACACTCACACACACACACACACACAGGAGGAAAGCACTGTCACATGCTACACCATGATATTATAGTCTGATTTGGTCCCATAAGATTACATGGAACTGAAAACTTCCTACTGCCCAGTGATGTCATAGCTCCTGACCATCACAGGGCAACACTTTACCCATTTGTTTGCAGTGATTCTACTGTGCTGACGGTCATGAGAAGCACAGCACTCAGCTGTACAGAGCAATAATACTGAATGATGATAATAGATGACAGTGTTGATATATAGGTATATATATATATATATATATACATATATATATATATTTACTGCACTCCTAATCACTATTGATAGAGTCCTTATACTTGTGAAAAATGTTTGCTGTAAATTGCTTGCCATGAGTTCAGCAGTTCAGAGTACTGGCTGTTCTTGTGGAGGACCCAGGCTCAGTTCACATGGTGGCTAACAACCATCAGTAACTCCAGTTCCAGAAGATCTGATGCCATCTCCTGGCCTCTGTAGGCATTGCACAACACACAAGCTCTTACATGCCTGCACCACATTCATACACATAAAATAAAAAGAAATAAAAACAAAACAACAACAAGAATCTGCATGCTGCACCCAGGTCCACCTCCTACCAGGTGGCTTGACTGCATAAATCTTGCTTCTGATTGGCTTATCTGTTTAAGTGAAGTCTGATGTTCTCACAATGATGAAAGCATCTAATGATGCCTTTCTCAGATGGTTTTCTTTGTCAAGTGCCCCGTGACTGTACTATAAATTGTTTTAGTAATACTAACTGCACCTCAGCCAGTACGTACATGGTGCTTCCAGGAAGACCTCTTGAGCTGAGTTTGAGTAGGAAAGATCCCCAGGGGTGGGGAGGCGGGGGGTGGCACGCCTGCTGCTCCTCCTGAGTCTCTCTGGCACTGAAGTCATCTCTGCAGTCCCCTCAGCAGAGACACAACCTACACACTTCCTGATATTTAGACTCAGTTTTCTAGTGTCCGAGGACAAGCCACAAGGAGAAGTTTGAGAAGACTACCGGAGGTCTGATAAAGTGAGTCATGAGCTTGAAATGCTTAGGATGGGTCAGTCTGTGTTGTGTCAGCTCCTGAGCAATGATGCCGGAAGTTCTTTACCAAAGTTAAATTGCTTGTGTGTTGCACTTGTGCCATGTTGAGCCTAAGCCTGGCAAGGTGCCTCTAAGGGGCTGGGACAGAGCTGATACCCAAGTGGAAGAGAGGAAACCAGTGTGATGACATTGGGTGGGCTTCAGGCCTAGGGTAGGGTGCAGCCAGCAGCTGGCCCACAGTGATGGAACCATCCCTGGAAAGTGTGGGCTGGCAGTGACCTGACCGATCGATTGCACCCAGGAAGGAGGTGCAATCGTGTGAATGAGGCAGGCAAGAAGGGGTTTTGGGTAAAGGGTACAACTTGGTGAACCTCTGGTTCAAGAACTCTTGACTCCCCTAAGCTTCTAGAGCCTTCTCCTCTCGAGCAAGGATGAGCTTACAGGTAGTACCTGGGAACTACCCAAGAAGGGACTACTCATAGAAGGGCTTCAGCAGGGCCTTAAGGATGCAAGGACACCAAAGGCACGGTGCCTCGGGGAATGAGGGCGAGCCAATAAACCCCCAAAACTTTGTTTACCGTCTGTAATTTTCCTATCTAGAGACTTGATTAATCAAAACAGTGGTGGATAATCTAACAGCCACTATCATTATGCAACAGACCTCTTGTGCACTGTCAGTGTGCTGGGTACTGAAGGTGCTGAGGACACGCCGAACAGGATTCCTGAATTGTCAAGCTGCTTTGCAGGCACACGAGGGCCAGCCTGATGCACACAGGCCCCTGAGCTTCCAAGCATCTGAGCTCGGTTTCATGTCCTGTTGTAACTGTGTTGAAATTCTGAGCAGCTGTCGAGCCAGGAGACCTACCCTCATTTTGCATGCTGCAGAGCTGATTCTATGTCATTTGGCTGTTCCCAGCCCTGCCACAGGTGGCCTTAGGCTTCCTGGTGACAGGCCTGTACAGTTCTCTCTGCTGGTTTCTTATCTGGTGCAGACAGCATTTCTCTGTGGAATAGTTAGCACGCGGGTGGTAAGTGGAGCCAGGGTATCCATTAAAACAACCTAGGTTCATTACTGAGCCACGAATTCCTTGAACATGGGCTTCAGACTTCTCCTCAGTGCTTGGCACATGGTATTAACAGATGTGTTTTCCAGTGAATACTTATATATAGGGATAGAATGTGACTGTTTAAAACAGTAGCTATAGAAACGCCACTTTTGCATTTTTGAGGGGTGTGTGGCTCAGGAAAAAACAAACTCGGGAATCGGGAGGTCTGCAGAGTTCTATGCCTCCAGGACACTCCAGAATTCAGACCTTCATGCATGAGGCAAGCATCAGAGGCAACACTGCAGGAAGGAAGAACCCATAACGTGGAGCGTGTCACTGCGACTTGGGCTATAATTCCTCACATTGCATTGACTTCGGAGTAACCCAGAGGTTTCTCTTGGCTCTTTCCACACATCTCCTCTCATGGGCTTTGAGTGACCTTTTGAAGTTGTATCATCAAACACACCTTATAGAACAGGAAACTGAGGCAGATGGTGAGTTAGGTTGTCTTTAGACAGGCTCACTGATCTGGCCCCCTTGGGAGGTGTATTCCACATCAAGGTAGGCTGCTGCATCTCTTTTTTCTGACCTGAGGCATCTCAGTGGGTCTTCTTGGCTGTGCAAAGCCTTCAGGAACAGGCACCAAGAGGAGGAGTGAATGTCCACCCTTTGCTGCTTCCCTCTTGACAAGGTGCATCGTTCACCTCGCATCCACCATGCTTTTGGCTTGGAACACAACCACAGAGCTTGCAGAGGTTCGGAGATCTCTGAGGGTGGCAGGTGCTCGGTATCAACATAACATCAACTCTTGTCAAGCAGAACATTTGCTCGTGCTGCTGATGTGCTGAGCTCCCCAAAGTTTCAGAATATGCAAAACTGACTCACCGGCATCTCTACACCTGGTCGAACCTCTTAATGGCATCTCTGCCGCTCTCTGCCCAGCAGTGGGCCACTGCACACAGTCTGAGTGTTCTCCCATTTTCTTCTCCCTCCGTCACCAGTTCCTTCCCCAGACTCTCATGCACCAAGGCATTTTTCTAGAGTTGTCATGTACTGCTCTGCCTAACTGCTACATCTGAGCATGGCCGAACTAATGATGCAGCAATTAAGAGTGATTAGGGTTACTGATAATAAAGAGACTTCATAAATTTGATTAAATACATTCATTAATGAACATGCTATGGGTATTCCTGGGAGGGGGTAAGTTAAGGTGGGAAGACAGAAAAAAGAAACACATGTAATAAATGTCCCTGTGTGACTCTGAAGATGACCAGGAGGCTGGGCTGAAGGACTTGGCAGGAAGATCAGAGGTCCCCAGAGTCTTGGACTTCGAGGAATTTGCAGCAGAATTGTTATTCAGAGCACGGCATTCTTTCTGTACACAGTGATCAGGATTGGGGGGAGGCTGCTAAGGAGCCCCAAGAATCACCTGAAATGCCTCAAGCTTGAGCTGTTTTGATTGCCGCCTTTCCTGGGGATGAGTGGTGGAAGCTGTTACTAATTAACACAAGCAGTGTGTTCCTTCCCTTCATGTCAGCTCTGCCCATGGGACTAAGGCCAGCTCTGCCCATGGGACTAAGGAGCGCTGTTGCGTTTATGCACCTTGATCCCCTCCAGCTTGCTGAAGGATTGTGGCACCCTAAGAATGGCAGTTTCTTGGTCTTTCGACAAAGCTTTGGCATTCCAGGAAGAGCAAACACGGGGACCTTGGCCTCCATGCCATACCTAGAAACTGGGATCCCTTAGAGCTCATTTCCTTCAAAGGCTTAGAAACACTTCATCAACACTGACCTCAACTCAGCTATAGCAATTCAGAGATGAAAGTTTTCCAGTTCTGTCATCACATGCCATTTGGGGCTTCCAGGCAGTGCAGATCAACCCAAGTTTAAATAGATCAAAGATGCATTTAAATACTAGGAGGGGCTTGGAGTGTAGCTCATTACTAGAGCACGTGTGATATTATGTGAGTTTCTAGGATTGATCCTCAGCAACAATCTTTTTTTTTAAAAAAAAAGGATATTCAGGTGAATCTCTGCGAGTTCAAGGCCAGCCCGGTCTACATCGTGAGTTCTAGGCCAGCTCACACTACAGGGAGACCCTGTCTCAAAAGGCAAAAAAAAAAAAAAGTGCGATATTGGAGAACATTTAACATGCTTCCCAAGCACCCATTTAACTAAGGGTGGTCCATTGCACACAGCACACTCTACCCTGAACTAGGCTCCTGGGGACCTTCCACTGCACACAGCGCACTCTACCCTGAACTAGGCTCCTGGGGACCTTCCAACCGAGAACGTCATTGACTTGTCTTTGGTTCTCAATAATTCTAAGCAGTTATCCTAAATGTCTCTTAGAAAAGCAGTTGGTAATGTGTCCTTATTTGGTGTAACTGTTTGTGCTTCTTCAGCCCCACTGTAGCTTCATCTGGGGGAAACCTTGGTTACCGACGACCCTCTCTGTGATCCTGTGTGGTCCTCATGTGTCTGAAGTTTCCATGGATGGAATTTAGCAAGTGAAAGGCACCCCTGGCATGAAATGCTGGAACTCCTTTATAACACACACACACACACCCGTCATGTTAACTGACACTGAACACCATCAGTTTTGCCTTCTAACCACATCTGCTGGTTGTTGTGTTCGTCAGAAGGGCTATAGTCTTGTCGACAGTGTTTGTTGTGAAAGCCCTCAGCATCACCGCTGTACCTTGGGGTTAGGAGAATCAATAGTCATGAGAAGAATCTCTGGTTCTTGGGGTGGGTGGTGCTTACATTGCACTTTCAGCAGCATCTTGGTTATACTTTTCCCTCTCTCTACCATTCACAGAAGCCCATTTTAACTGAGAGACTCAGACCATCAGGAAGCCCCTCTTTAGACTGTGAGGAAATCACCAGGAACTACAAGTCACACTGTGGCATTGTTTTGTAGGGAGGAACAAGTGATAAGCACCTGGGGCACTTGAGCAACTCCATTCCCTAGGAAGGGTATCAAGGAGGGTCCTGGGTGACGCTGAGATTTAGTTACCCTGACCAGTTTGCTCACTGTGTGTTATTCATTACTGCCAACGTGTCTTGAGGGATAACTGGCCCTTGCTTAAGAAAAGCTCCAGGTTTAGTTAATGGCCTAGTTAGCTTCACTTGTTACATCCTAGAGTCATCTAAGAGGAAATCTTCAACTAAGGAATTTCCTAGATCACAATGGCCCATGGGCAAGTCTGCGGGGATTTTCCTGATTTTTAATTGATGCAGGAGGGCCCAGCCCACTGTGGGCAGCACCATCCCTAGGCAGGTGGTCCTGGGCTGTAAAAGAAAGCTAGCTGAGCATGAGCCAATGAGGGCACTGGCACACATTGCTACTCCATGGAGGTTCCTGTTCTTTCCCCAATGATGGACTGTGAGTTGGCAGTATAAAGCCAAATAAACCCTTCCCTCCCATAAGTGGCTTTGGGTCAGAATATTTTTTTCACAGCAATGGAAATCAAACTGGAACAGTTAAAGAGATAAGACATATCCTCATGAAGGACGCTGTAATGTTTACCAATAATGTATCTGCTGATCAATGAGGTGTAGGGTGTTTAATGCTGGAGGGGAATGCCATGTCCACAACCACCTTAAATCATATATACACTTTGAACAATGTGTCATTTTGGGGAATTTAACCTTAGAAAATAATCTTAGGAACAGATTTTACGTACAGGATGTTCATGGCAACACTGTTCATGATGACCAAAAATCAGAGATTGCTTGAATGTCCAACAGTAGATACAATTTGTGGTTGAATCCATTCAGTGGAATATTATACAGTTGTTGAAAATCATGCTAGTAAGTAATGTTTGAAAGACATTTGAACCTCATAATGGGACTTGATGTGGAAATAAGCACAGCACAAAACTACATATCTTGCTTTGATTATTATCTATATTTTATGCTGGCAATGGTTATTTTCATGTCTGACTATATTTCAGAAAATTTACAATGAGAAGAAAGCAGTAATATTTTGCATACCCCCTCAATTTGTAGATATTTTCTTGCTATTTTATGGTAGAAACAAGAACTGAAGGCTAAGCTGGAAGGGGAAAGAAAGACATTTGTACATCCAAGCAAGCAGTTAAGCCTACAGAGGACCTTCCTGGCATTTATGGCCCTCTAGAGCTGCACCTTTAAGCCTGGCTCCTGCTGGGCACCAGAAGAGATCTGTGTTGGCAGGGACCTTTCAGAAAGACTCCATGGAGAGGTGATGGGGAAGCCAGGTGGGGTCAGAGAGACAGGATTTCACTGGGATTTTAGGATGGCACTGGCAAGAAGAAAGGCAGCTAGATGACGGAACAACTGAGGAAACTAACTTCAGGGAGCTTCCTTTGGCTCATAGTTTTGAGGTCCCCGGCCCCCTGACTCTGTTCTTTTAGGGGTTCTGGTAAGACAAGACATCTTGCTGGGAGCATGTGGAACAGGAAAGCTGTGGTCCTGGTGGCAGCTGGGAGGCAGAGAGAGAGAGAGAGAGAGAGAGAGAGAGAGAGAGAGAGAGAGCGTGGGTGGGGGGCGGAGCGGGGAGAGAGAGAGAGAGAGAGAGAGAGAGAGAGAGAGAGAGAGAGAGAGAACCAAAGAGGCCAGGGACAAACCAAGTCCCTTAAAGCATGCCCCTGAGATGGTTAACATGGATGCAACTTGACATGCCTGGGAAGATGGAGCCTCAACTGAGGAATTTCCTCCATGAGAGGAAACTGGCCGGTGGGCGTGTCTACAGGGACTTTTCTTGGTTGCTGACACGGGAGGGAACAGCCCACTGTGGGCACTGCCATCCCTGGGCAGATGAGCCTGGGCTGTGTAAGATAGGTGAGCAAGCGGGGTCAAGCGAGCCAATAAAGTGTTCCTCCCTCCAGGTTCTTGCCTTGGCTTCTGTCCCACTCAATTTTCCCCTTCCCGCTCTCTGACCCGTCCTCACTTTCTTCAGGGTCTCTTGCTCAGGGGGCTATTGGACAAACCACATAACATTTTTTATCTGAATATTTCATTTTATATCTTGGGTAGGGAGGGGGGAACTGGAACTTACCAAAAATGAGCACCTGACACCCGGCACCCAGCTCTGCGAGGCTCAGCCTGCCCACAGTCTCTGTTAACTTTCACCCACTCAGTTTGGGCCCCAGTCTCGCCCCAGGTCGGTAAATGCTCCCTCTTGTGTCACATGGTGAAGCGCCTGGGCCATCTTTCTCTCCACACCTGCCCAGTCGTTTGCAGCTTCCAACCCAAGATGGTGCCCAGAAGCCCCTCCCTCCGTGGCTAACTCTCCACAGTCAATTTTCCCAAGCAGGCCCCACCCCTTGGAGGAGCCAGGCCCCTGTGACACAGCTTCTCTTGAAGAAGAACTGTGATTTAGAAGTACAAGTCTCACAAACCCTTCCCTCAGGAAGTTGGTTTTGGACATGGCGTTTATCACAGCCACAGTGAACTAAGTGAACTAAGTTACTTCCAAAGACCCATTCCCTTCCACTAGCTCTCACCTCCTAAGTTCCATCACCTCTCCACAATCCATCAAATCAGGAACCCACCAAGTGGATCACTGTATTGATGAGGCCAGAGTCCTCACGATCCAATCAGTCCTCTAGTGCTCCACCTTTTAGCACTCCTGCATTGAGGACCAAGCCTTCAACACAGGAGCCTTTGGGGGGACATTCCAGATCCAAACAGTAACGACTCTAGGCTTATTGAGAGAATTATTTCCCTGGGGAGACATAAACAATGCTCACCTCCTCCTTATAAAGTCCCAAAGGCAAACCAATATAGATTCTACTAATGTTCACCCTGGGGAACTAATTAGTTTATTGGGCTTATTTTCAGAGCGTGGGTGCGGGGCTACTTACAAGAGAGTAGAGGACTTACAAGTAGGACAGAACTGCCTACAGATGACTTGGAGGAGTGGCTGAAATCTCAGGTGAGATCCAGTGACCCTCCCTACCCTCTCCTTCTCTGAGTTAATGTCAACAAACAACAGACCTGATCCAGATGGGCTCCTGCAAGCAAGCATAGCTGATCTGATGAAGATGGTGGCTGTTTTGCTTGGAGTATCTTCTTCTACATCAAGGCTACCCTGGTCAGTTGGGGAAACACGCTGTGCAGGTCTGTTGGCATTCATAACCTGTGGCTCAACTTCTAACTTGTCTTGAATTTAACTGCAATACCAAGGAGTCACATCATTCAGACTAAAGTCATGGATGTCAACAGTTCTGTCAGAATGCCACTGCCTTTCCTGGGACCAATTTGATACCATAGTTCCTCCAGGGTTGAAGCCTGGCCTTACTTGCTCCAAAACCAGTCCTCTGCTGTGATCTTTCTTTGAATACCTGTGAGACATGGTTCATTCCCTCTGTTCCTCACAGGCTTCCTTTGATTACTGCCCATCTTCCTTCAGGAAGATCTGACACATATGATTAGCTGTATCTTACAGCTCTGGAGAGCCGGAATTCTGTCTAAACCATCACTGTTTTCATATTGGTCTCAATATGGAAATGAAGTCTCACAACTAGAAGTCTGTCAGGGTTGATAGTGTCCAGTTCTGCATTATAGGTTGTAAAAGAAGAGGAGGGGTTTTCAGGGACTTGCCCAAGGAACTTAGTGATAAATGAGAAAAAATTCATTCATTCAATCACTATTTTGTGTATCATGTCTTCTGTCTTCAAGTATAGGGTACTCAGTAAACACTTGATTACTAATTGAATGAATGATTTATTGACTATGTACATCTCTGAAGTGGAAACAGCTTTAACGATAACAAATGTTTTCAGCACCAGTTACTGCCAGTTACCCTGCGTAGGGTCGTCATATCTTCGTCCTTCACACCCATTCTATCGCATGGGGTTAATACTCTACCTCTGTAGAGGACAGGATAAAAACTGAGGAGGCTCACATCATATGACTGCACAGATAGAAAGCATTAGAACTGGAGCTCAGGTCCAAAGCCAGTTGCTGCGCGTTCTCCGCTCTTGTCCCTTGCCATGAGGCAAACTCTCCTGTTCAGGGGTGGAAGTGGAGTCTTCATAGGGGCTCTGCTTTCAAGGTCAAATACTGTCTCTTCTTCAACTTTTAGTAATTCTCTAGCCAAAATTATCTTCAATTTAATATCCTGTTCCGAGCTGTCTTTAAGTTCGTTTTTTTCCTTCACAAGGAGACTTGATATTTTGCTTAGAGAAGGAAATAGGTGAGGCTTGTTTTCCCATGGTGGCTTTGTACCTTTGCCAATTAGATCTGAAGTCTCAAAAACAACAGCAGCCTACGGTGGGAGAAAGAGAGAAAATTCTATCATGTCAGAATAATGAGATCTGTGATTTCAGCGCTTACTGGGTCAAAGACACACACAATGTGTTATCTGGAACGCTGTCCTCCTGACATTTGGGGAAATTGCATTTATGAAGAGGACATGGGGCACTAGAACGTGGCACTCTACTGATGCCACTCACAGGTGACAGATTGCAGTCTCTCCTGCCAGAGCCTGGACCTTGATATTCCTCAGGGAGTCTGAGCGCAGCCTAGCCAGGGAGCTGGTGGGCGTCTGAGGCTTGCTTTGCCCACTGCTTCTCCTATTGTGAGAACAACCCAGGATCCAGGCAGGGAGCCACTTGGTTATTTGGTGAACAGGAACAGGCATGCATCACTTAGTGTTTGGGACTGGTTCTCAGACATGTATTTTAGGTGATTTTTTCCTTTTTGAGGTAAACATAAGCATGGACCAGATGAAGATGACTACTGTACCAGATGATATCGTAAGGGACGACATCACATACATGGCCAGTCTTTACTGAAACATGGTTAGGCAGCACGTGACTTTACATGCAGTGACCTTTGGAGGCATCTTTTGGTCTAGGATGAAGCACTCCCTATCCAACATCCTCCTGACCCGCTTTCCTTTCTAAGCTTTCCAGTGTACCAGATGATTGGGACAGCACTAGGATTCTTTTGGAATCAATGGATATTTCTGTGGGAGGCTCCTTCTACCCCCTCCAAGGCCAGTGCACAGAAGCCCACGTGCACGGGAGGAACCAGGCCTGCCCTTCTGAGGCAGATGCTGAGGTGGGAGTTCATTTCTCTCCTATGAGCTCCTCCCTCCTCCCCGCAGCTTTGTCTGCAGTGGCAGTGAAGTGATTGATCACTCTGCCTCAGATGTCTTCTGTGGTTTTAAATTTAATCCTTCCACACAGTTGGCAGACAGAAAGAAAAACATGTGTATGCATGTGTGCTCGCATGTGTATGCACCTGTGCTCACATGTGCATAAACACACGTGCAGACACACATACATGTGCACACACGCTCAAACTCAAAGCAGAGAGTGGTCCTCCTGGTTGATGGTATTTCTCCTCTGGTCATAATGCTTCAAGAGTCTCCCCTGCTCTCAATGTGGGAACTTTTTTCTCATCCAGTTCTGCTGGAAATCTAACAGTTTTAACAGCATCTCGGCACATCCTACCGACTGGTATTTCCCACAGCAATCAAGTGAAGTGGCTGCACTGATGACTTAAACAGTTTTAGAGAAGAACCATTTTCCCAGTGAAATGCTCACCTAGAACCCCAGCATCAAAGCAGATGAGATGGGTAAGCTGATGCCCCAGCCTTCCCAACTCTGTTGTTTGGTCAAGTTGCCATGGACACTGACAATATCTTGAAGGATCTCCCAAGGGCATGGAAGATGTAGTGTTCATTTAGAAGGACAGCCCTATGAGTCCTAAAGACCAGAAAGGTTGAGCAATCACCCAGGGTCACAGGGCAAGTGAGTAATTGAGTTGGATTGTTACCTGGGCTTTCCATACCCATGTGCGCTGAACATACTGAGACTTTTGTAAAAGGTGTGGAGAAGAATGTTTTCCCATTGCTGTAGACTCAGTGATTAAGGTCCACAGCTGAATATAGGAGACACCAAGTGTCATAGCTTATGAGACGGACATGCTACCTACTGCACTGACAAGGAAGTGTGAATGTCACATCTTAGAGGCACTAGCAACTGGGACAACACCTTCTCCCAGAGTGTCCTACATAGTGACAGTATTGAGGCTCTAATAACCATCAACCTCCCTCTCTACCAGTGAGTCTCAGCTGATCCAATGAGAGCTGGGCATTACTGAGCCTTAGTCTGTCCAGTAAGAACTGGGGGCTGAGAGGGGAACTCGTGGGAATGGCCTGTTAGAGTGCAGCAGTCATAGTGAAGGGGGGATAGGAGCTCCCAGTCCTTCTCCCTATCAAACCAAGGGAGGAGGTGATGCTTGCAAAAGTGGAAGATGACTATTTTTTCCTGGTTGATTATCATACTGGGACCTCATGGAGCTGCCTCACTTCTGGGGAAAGCAATCTGGTAGGGTTCAGACAAGAGGCAGCCATAATATTTTGTATACTCCTTTGCAAATTCTTAGATAAGGAAGAGAGCTAACCCTGGTCATTCTCCTAACTCTCCCCTGGAAAGCTATTTCTTAAGAAATAGACCCTGGAGCAAGAGCTTCCCAGGTACCTACAAAGTGCCAGGGGCTGAGGGGGCTTGCACAGTTTCATCAACTGGACACAATCTAGAATCATTTGAGGAGAGAGTCTTATTGAGGGTGGCCTGTGGGCGTGTCCGTGAGAGCTGGTCTTGATGGCATTAGTTGATGTGGGAAGACCCAGGCCACCTTGCGCTTCGCCATCCCCTGGGTTTGGGTCGTGGGCTGAGTGGTAAGCATGCACGCATGCATTCTCTCTGCCATTGGATGTGATTTGGTGTGACTAGATGTTCTGAGCTCCAGCTGCCTTGACTTCTGTGCCATGTTAACTGTAACCTGGAATGTGAGATAACATGAAGCCTTTCTCCTCTACATTGATTTTTGTCAGGGTATTGTCACAGCAACAGAAATGAAGCTAGGATGGAGCTGATATGGAAGGGGTGGAGGTGGATCTTACCCATTAGAGAACTGTGTGGTAAAGCAACCCACAGAATCTACCATATGTACTACACAAACAGGAGTACGTAACAGTCAGATTAGATTGGGAAGGCAACAAAACCCAGTATGGGTAGAATTTTAATTGCATATTTAGACAAAAGAAAGCTTCTTCCTCCAGCAAAATATACAGACAGACCTTATCCCCATTTCATTACAGGCCCCAGACTCGTAGTGATGGCCATGGGAAGACTTTATAACTTCTTTTAGGCATAAAATGGAAATCATAAAATAGACTGGGTTTTGTCTCCAACTTTTTACTGTGTGGATTTGCGTTAGCTAACTTTCCATTGTGACAGAATAGCTAAGACAAATGACTTAAAGGAGGACAGATTGACTTTGGCTCAGTTTCAGTGGCTTTAATTCACAGTCACTTGACCCATTGCTCTTGGCTGTGGTGACAGAGGAAGGCTGTTCACCACACAGCAATCAAGAAGTAAAGAGGGAAGAGGCCAATGTTCCCTTCAAGGACACACCCCAGTGACTGGCTTCCTCCCACCATCACCCATTTCCTAAGGGTCCCACCACCTACCCATAGTTTCAGCATCTGGGAATTAAGCCTTCAAACAGGAGCCTCGGGGTACATTTAAGATCTAAGCAACAACAAAGGCCCTAAAATATGCAAAAATGTTGGACTGTAGCACGGATTTCATCAAATTCTACATTCGCTAGCTGTTTTGTTCACAAATGTTTGCTATCCATCCTTTTTCCTGTCCCCCTCCCCTCCCTCCCTCTCCTCCCCACCCTCCCTCTCCTCCTCCCTTTCTCCTTCCCTTCCTTCCTTCTTTCCTTCGTCCATCTTCTCTCACATCACTTAACTGACAGAAGATTGCAATGCCACAGAGTGTATCCTTGAACAACTTAATATAGTCTCTTAAAATTACTGATAGTCTATATAATCACAAAGCTACAGTCACATCTAAAGAAGATAATTCCCCGATGCCATCTAACACACGAAATTAGACTATTTTAGCCAGTGGGTGTGATTTGAAAAATGTGATGTCTGCCTGGGATGTCCAGACAGTAGGAGAAGGGATAAAACCTTGTCCAGCTGAGGCCATGAGTTGAAGAAACACACCTGCTTCTATCCCAGTGAACTGAGAATCCCTAAGTTACAGCCATCGAGTCGTGGGCTGCTATCAGTCCTGCTTCCTTTACAGTCAGCATTTGCTCTCCACACATCAGGGCAAGGCTACATTTCTGCTTCTGTGTGATTCCAGCTTTGTTGTTTGTGATGGCATGAGGCAACAGGGACAGGAGTGTAATGGAGAGATCTTTCCTCCATTTCTTCCTTGTGATACAGCCATACTCCCTGTAGCAGATCAGGGAAGATGTTAGGCACTAACATCTAGAAACTAGACGTATCCATGGGACGCTTGGGGTATGGGAGAGAGGCCAGCTGTGCCAGCTGAATGTGCCTCACGGGTTGTTTAGGAACAGGCTGCATCTCCTATATGTGTGATGATGTATGTAACCACTAGCAAAAAATCTGGTTACAAGTTACAGAGGGAGGCAGAACATGCTGAGGAAGACCACAAAACAATGTGTCTTTGGAGAGACAGATCTTGAAGGAGACCCTCGTTCCAGGAGTGATTGGTGTTAGGGTCTGTGACTCGATGGGTCCCCTCCAGGTAACAAACACACGGGATTGGAGATGTAAAAATCAAGCAGAGTCTTTACTTTTCCAGCTAGCTGGGGCCGACCGGCTTCCCAAGACACGCAGGTCTGGTCAGAACGATCGACCCCCATTCAGTTTCAGGTACAGATTATATAGGCCCACACAGTCATTACACAAAAAGCATTCCTCAGCAGACA
>NW_008350356.1:665816-690796 GCF_000622305.1 Nannospalax galili
TGTTGCCCAGTTTTTCTTCTGCGGGGGATGTGAATTTATCTGGGATTCACGTCTGGGACCCCCCTTATCCTTACACGGGAGTCTTTCAGCGGCGAGCGCCCTGTGGCTTTTAATTGCTCGACCCGTGCCCGCGGGGCTGTTGTAGTGGTTGACAGGAAAGGGTAGTCCAGTGGTTAGCGCCAAGGACTAGAGTTGCAGAGTGTGAGAAGGGGCTTTCGTCTCCACCCGTGAGGGCTGTCGGGGTCCGTTAAGAGGACTAAGAGCCTTCCACCTACATCAGGGAGTGGCCCTGACCAGTAGGCCTCAGTTGCTCCTTTGTCATTAACGGTCCCACGCGAAGACTCTGGTCCCGAGTATGGAACAGTATATGGAGAGGAAAAAAGTTTTAGAACCAGGTGCGTATAGAGAAATACAGAACCAATCCCACTCCTACTATAAGGAGCGTAACCATCAGCATACATCCACACCACATTTCACTACTTTCATTCAGACCGGTCCTCCTCTCACTCCGGTGCGCGCCGCATTCACCACTCTCACTCTCACCTTCCAGATTCCCAAGGCTCTTGGTAATTCTCCCGAAGGGCGTCCACTCGGACTGCCGTAGGGTTACGAGCTCGACCTTTTCCACTTCTGGTGCCAGCTTCCTGTTGTTAAGCTTCCTTCCCAGAGTCGGATCTCTCCAACCCTAGAGCCAGGACACAAACCTGGACTTCCCTGCTCAGGACTTGAACCTGAGACTTGTTACGAGGACCTTCCTCGTATGAAACTCTGCCTCCACCCGTCTTTTGTTTTCCAGGGGTCCCCCCTCGAATCCCAGACGAGCCCCCAAAATGTTAGGGTCCGTGACTCGATGGGTCCCCTCCAGATAACAAATACACGGGATTGGAGATGTAAAAATCAAGCAGAGTCTTTACTTTCCAGCCGGCTGGGGTCGACCGGTTTCCCAAGACATGCAAGTCTGGTCAGAACGATCGACCCCCATTCAGTGTCAGATACAGATTATATAGGCCCACATAGTCATTACACAAAAAGCATTCCTCAGCAGACACTTTGATCAAACATCTTCTAAAAGCTATAGTTTCGGTTAAACATCTTTTCCAGGAAGGCTAGATCTGGTGTAAGCCTGGTGCAACTTCCCTCTCTTTGTTCCTTATCGGTTATCTGGTATGTGCAAACAGGCCTACAGGACACATTGCAAATCAACTGAGTCAGGGGTCCAGGGTCCAGGAAGGAGGTTTACAGCACTTCAATTCTTAGCATTTCAACTAGGTTAATCATCCATGTGTGGTAGATACAAATCAGGCAGAACAGGCAAGCTTAGCAAGTAAATCTAAATCAACATTTTAAACAGAGTTTTCTATCAAAATGCAGAGTTCTTACAGCATTCATCAAGGTATTTTATTTTTTTGTCCCCAACAACTGGCTTCTTATTTTGAAGTGGAATTTTGGGTAGATTATTTGGACAGGGAGTCAGGCAAGGCAAAGAGAGAGTTAGGAAACGAAAGTTAGTTGTGAAAATAACGTTAAAAAGTAATTATCATCATGATGCTGAAAATCAATGTGCAAGCAGAATTCTGAAACGCTGGGTGAGAAGCCCCAGAACATTGGACCAGACTCCTCTGGCTTCTTATTTTGAAGTGGAATTTTGGGTAGATTATTTGGACAGGGAGTCAGGCAAGGCAAAGAGAGAGTTAGGAAACGAAAGTTAGTTGTGAAAATAACGTTAAAAAGTAATTATCATCATGATGCTGAAAATCAATGTGCAAGCAGAATTCTGAAACGCTGGGTGAGAAGCCCCAGAACATTGGACCAGACTCCTCAAGCCCCTGTGGTTAACCCAGCCTGAAGGATAACCGAAGGTCTGGACCTATGTTCAGGGTTCAAAAGACCTAAGATGAGGCAGGAAGGAGACTCTAGCGCCTAGAATCCACACTGAGCTGTGCAGGAGGGCAGGAGGGCAAGATAGTATTCTGTTGGGGAACTGATGACAAGCATATGTGTCTGTAACTCTGTCTTCAGAAGATTATAAGACCCCAGAGATTTTTAACTTGCCTTTTTGTGATAGGAGCTGTAAGGGAGAAAGGAGAAATGTGGCACCCAACACTGATGGAACTTGTTGTCTGCTTTCTTGGAAAAAAAGCTGAGTTACGGCATATATCTAAGAACCCAAATGCATGGTGCATGTCAGACATGTGGTTTGGAGATTAGAGAGTCTCTTCACTCCTAAAGGAGGGTTAGAATTGGTATTGTCATCTGGAGAGCCTTCCCATGGGGTGTGCAGCTTATCACTGTCTTTTTTCCACCTTCCCAATTCAAAACTAGTCTCCAAAACCAGTGTGATGACTACTCTTGGTTGTCAAATTGACTGGATCTGGAATCAACTAAAATCTCAAGCTGCTAGACACTCCTGTGAGGGATTTTCTTGATCCAATTATTTGAAGTGGAAGACCCATGCTAAGTGTGGGCAGCACCTTCTGGTGGTGGCCCAGGTAAAAAGATGTGGAAGAAGGGGACTGCATTTCGCCTGCTTGCCTTCACTGTTGTTGACAAGTTCATCTGTCCTGTTATTGTGGCATCCCTTTACCAATATTAGAACCAACTTCCTTAGGCTTTTAATATAGACTGAAGACCAGATGCTTTCTAGGAATCCTCTAGGCCTTCAGCACCAGATTGGTACAGCTGAGACATCTAGCCTCTTAGACTGAGCAACTACTGGGTTCTTGGCCTCTCCGGTATGAGACAGACATTGTTGGACTACCCAGACCATATCATGTAAGTCATCTAAAATATTCCTAAAAAATGATTATATATATATATGTATATATATGTTCATTCTATCAATTCTGTTCCCTTAGAGAATGCTAATACAAAAGTTGATACCAGAAGATGTGGGGTTGTTGCTGTGAAGAACATGACCATGTTGTTCTTTTGAGGAATGTAGAAGACTCTGAAACTTTGAACTAGAAAAGTGATTGAATGCTAGAGGTAGTGCTTAATTGGCTTAGAGCAGGACTCTGTAAGACAATAGTGAAGAGAGTAAAGAAAACTGTAGAAGCCCAGCTCAAAGGGTTCCAGAGGGAAACACGGTCTCTATTAGCAACTGGGGTGGAGGTCATTCACGTAGTGTTCTTGCAAATCTGGCTGCTTTCTGCCCAGGCCCTGAGAATTTATGTGAGGCTGAATTAAGAAGTGATGGATTAATTTTTTTGGTGGAGAAAATTTCAGGATGGCAATGCATTGAGTCTGTGGAGTGGTTAAACCATTACTGATAACTCTTATGCAGGACTGCAATGAAAAAGAACAAGAGGGACAGAAAGAAATAAAAATGCACAGTTTGGAGAAAAAAAGAGAACAGGAAGCTCACTGTTACAGCTAATTCCCAGGGTGAAAAAGAGGTTGCGGTTGTTAAAGATATTAACACCATTAGGAAGAGGCCTTCTGCTCCTCATGGAAACAATCAGAAGGGTACTGTCAGGGCAAGACCCCACCTAACTAAGTTTCCAGTGTGTGAAGGGAGAAAGCCCATGGTTTCTTTCTGCTTATAAAAAGAAGTTGCTTCAAATGCAAGCTGCTGCTAATGTGCTCCAACAAGGCAAGCATCTGTCTTAAGCTGGAGCCAAGTTTGGCAGTGTTGTCCGTATCATGTTAGTTTTGAAGACATGAAAGATGTTAGAATGTGGGTGTTGTGGATTCTTCTACCACAGTTTCAGAGAGCTGCTGAGGCCAGGCAAGGTCCCTGCAAGGTCATGAGAGGTCACTTCATGAAGCTGTGAAAGGGAAGCCTGGGTTGCAGTGGAGACCCCAAGATGCTAGAGATGCCAGAGGCATGACATGGAACTACAGGACTTAGTATTTTCTCTGCTGGGTTTCAGTCTTGCTTTGGTCCAGTGTTTCCTCACTATGGCCTCATTTCTCCCCTTTGCAATGGGAATGTATGTTCTGTGCCATTGTGTGTTAGAAGTATGTAATTTGATTTTCAAGAAGTCATAGTTAAGGGATTGAGTCTCAGAAGAGACTTTGGGTTTCTGAACAGTGTTGAAACTGTGCAAGACTTGGGACTTTTAAGCTGGACTAAATGCATTTTGCATTATGAGGTGGTTGACAGCCTATTAACAAGGGAGTGGAATGTGGTGGCTTGAATGAGAATGTCCCCCATAGGCTGAGGTATTTGAATACTTATTCCCCAGTTAGTGGGAAGGTCATGTATCTTTTAGGAGGTTCAGTCTTGCTGGAGAAAGGATGTCGCTGAGGGTGGGTTTGAGAGTTTACAGCTTTGCCCTACTTCCAGTTTGTTCTCTGCTTCCCACCTGTGAAGAAGTGTGATCGAGCAGCTTCCTGCCCCAGCCATCTGCTGTCACGCCCCCTCTGCCATTAAAGGCTCTCATTCTGGAACTGTTGGCCAAAACAAGCTCTTTCTTCCAAAAGTCACTTTTGATTAAGGCATTTTATCACAACAGAAAAATAACCAATAAAGCCAGCTTAAATGAATCATATCTCTTGCCATTCATGTGTAATCCAAGCTTTCCTTGTGACTCAGTGTAACTAGCAGAACGTGACAAAAGTGATCCTGTATTAGACCTGGCAGCTTTTACTTTTCTGTTTTGCATGTTCTTGGTCACCAGATAAGAAGTCTAGCTGAACAAAGGAAAACTCCACATGAAGAGAATAGAAAATCCATGCAGAGGCACCGGTCTACGTGCTGGAAAGGAAGGGCCAACTCTCTACCTGCCTAGCTGAGTCCTGTCCTCCTATCTTCCATACGCAGGCACCAGACATAAATAGGAGTCAACCAGGACTAGAATTAGAATAGACTCCAAAATGATTGCAACTGCAGCTGATATCACCCCCAAAAGAACAACCACACAGCTGAGCTCTACTAACCTGCTGATTCATAAGAAGTCACCAGGACATTCCATCTTGGGGTGATTTGCTATGTAGTAACAGATGACCCAAACCAGAGCTCTGAAAGAAAATGGATATGAATGCATGCTTTCTAAAATCTAGTGTGCTGGTGGGACCAGGAAGGGAAACTCTCCAGCTGAAGTCCAGTTAATTATACCTTCCTGTTCCTCCATCTTCTTGACCACAGATGGAGTTCCCATGATGCAGAAAAATACATCCTTTAGTCACTGCCAGTTAACAAGAGCCACATACAGGGCTTGGCGTGATGGCATGATACCCTGGATAAAAAGAACGAGATGTGATGACAGGCCGTGTTGTCTGTCTCTAGACGATGTCCCATCTGACCTGGAGCTTGCCTGTGGAATGATGGAAGTACCATTTCTGCACAGTCAGGAGACCAACGGAAAGGTGGCAACTGAGGGCTGAGCCTGCCCCAGGCTGAAACCAGCTCCCAGGGGCTCCCTTGATGATGATGAAATTGACTCATGGTGATGTAAAGTGGGCCTGCCTGTCCAGAAGCCCATCTTTTCGGGCAATTATTTGGAAGTAATGAAAGTGAATGCATGACATTTAAAAAGAAACTCCTCTGTCAGCAGGAAAGCTGCCACATGCTCCAACACCTCCGAGAATACACTTAGCTTGAAATAATGTTCATTTTAGCCAAGTTGTAAATTACAAGTGTGTTGGGGTCCAGGGGGATTTATCACCATCTGGAAGGAGGTTATTGGGCCTTGTGCCTGGCTGCTCATACCGTGCCTGTTACAAAGTGGCCATGTCGTGAAGTTTGTGGCAAGGGAAAAAGTACCTTTCTTGCGTCTTTTCTGTCCCTTCTCTTTTCTTACAGGGCCTCTCTGGAGGCTTCTTACTACTAATGGTCCACAGAAACACCAGCAATAAAGAGCACAATGTTGCAATCTGTTTTTCCAATTGTTGCTTGGATCTGATCTGACATTATTAATGACACATGACAGCAGGTCTGCCTATGAGTGGTTTGGCTAGATCTGAGTCTCCTAGGGTCAGTGCAGGGCAGGAAAGCTGGTTGTAGTCAGAGGTTCGGCTGAGGACCTCTGGAATGGAGTGCAGACCTGGCGCCTACATCAGGATTGACTTCTTACTGGCCTGGTCGTCCCAGTGTTCAACTGAAGGATCAGTTTGGAAAACAGACTATGCATGGGAGGAGGCAAGGGAATTGGCTTAGTCAGCTTCACAGTCTTACAATGAAATATAAGAAGCTGTGAATATACAACAAGAAAAGTGTGTGTGTTGGGGGGTGGCTCAGAGGTAAGAGCACTTGCTGATCTTGCAGAGGACCCGAGTTCAGTTCCCAGCACGTACATGGCGGCTTACAGTGTTCTGTAACTGGAGTTCCAGGGGATCCACCACCCTTTTCTGACTTCTTCAGACATCACACATGCATATAGAACACATACATGCAGGCCAAACACTCATACATGTAAAATAAATGTTTTTAAAAAGAGAGAAAAGATTAATTTAGCTGATGGTTTGAGGGTTCATCATCAAGATCATGACCCCGATTCTGATGAGCAGAGGACTGTGATGGCAGGAGCTTATGTCAGAAGGAGCTCATGTCAGAAAGATTGGTCATATAGTAGGCCAAAGAGGATGGAGGGGAGGGGAGAGAGAGAGAGAGAGAGAGAGAGAGCACTGGCTGGGATCCCACCGTGCTCAGTGTTCTTTGGGGCGTGTTCCCAATGACTTAGAACTCCTGTACAGGCTGTCCTGGGAGCTAAACTTTTACCCATGGCCCATATTCAAAACACAAGAGCCAATAGCTTGGTGGGAGTCTCAAGTCATCCACTCTGGGTTTCCTTCCTTGCTTTAGAGATCGGTAGTTTTTAGCAACAGTAAGAGCCTTGAGATTTAAGTCCTAAACAGTCATTTTTCTTGGAAAGGATGGTGTGGGTGCCGTAGAGGAGAGATCTCTGGTCTTGGCCCCCGAAGGCCAGAACTTGAGTCCTGGCTCCGCTATTGCTCTTTGTGTGACCTCGAATAAGTTTATTGATCTTCAGTTTCCCCGACTGTGCTAGAAATCCAGAAAAATAAAATCAAAAACCCTTCCCTCCAAGCTCACAGCGTTGCTTGTGAAGGATCCTTTGGCAAATATTTCTTTGAGCCTGGTGTGAAGGTGTAGAATTTTCATACCATGCTGGGTAAGCTGTAACCTGGGAAGCCTTTTGAAGACTGTACCGGGCAGGCACTTACCATTGATTAGTTTGACTGCATTTTATATTGGTTTTCTACTGCTGCCCCACAAGTTACTTTGACTTAATGGCTTGAAACAATGCTATGAGCACATTTATAATCTCAGTTCCAGGAACCAGGAGTCCAGGTCTGGGTTATACAGGTCCTTTGCCAGGTCACAGCAGGCTAAATCAAGGTGTCCACTGTGATACCAATTGAGGCTTAGGGTCTTCTTCTAAGCCCATTGACAGAACCTGTTTTAATTTTAATCTCTCTCTCTCTCTCTCTCTCTCTCTCTCTCTCTCTGTATGTGTCTGTCTGTCTGTCTGTGGGCATGCACGAACCACAGTGTATGTGTGGAGTTAGTTCTCTCTTCCTACCTTTACATGGATTCCAAGGATTGAACTCATGTCATCATTACAGTGCCTTTATATGCTGAGTCATCTTACGGACCCTGAAATCAACATTTTAATAAATGCATTAGAAGAATGTTACTGAAAGCTTGATTTAAGCAAAATAAATAGAATCCTTAATACCTGGGGTAGAGGAGAAGAGCTGGACCAGAGCTGCCTGTGGGTCTTGACTTTGGATCTGGCTTTGGGCTTCCTGGGCCTTTGCCCTCAGTTACCCTTCAGCGGTTCTACTCTGCATTCCCAGGCCTCTCCAGGGTAAGCACGAGCTTCACCAGGTTGTGCAAACTCACATGCTGTGGCCTCAGGCCCAAGGAGATGCCGTCCTGCCAGCCCTGATGGCACCAGGAGCCCACCTGCTCCTCTGCTCTGTCATTGAGAATCTCCAAGATCTCACAGCCTTGCCTCCCAGGGCCACATCCTGAGCTTTGAGCCCAAATTGAGTTGTAGATGTGAATTATTTAGAGGCACTAGTGGAAGACTGTTGTATCAGTAACACAGACTATCACTTTGTGGCCTTGGGGCGGTCTCTGTGGCACACTCCATCACTATTTTCTCTCATGAATAATGGAAGAACTGAATTACTCGGTGTGTGGAGGATTCTTACCCTGAGAAAACAAGGTTGCTCTGAAATTAATTTTCTGTACTAAAAGAGTGACAGAAAATCAATTAATCGTGTATTATTCTATATGGAGACAGCGTAAAGGAAGCAGGGATATGGCCAGGGAATAGTGAGCCAATGCCCAGGGTGGCTGAGAGCTTTGCTGGGGCTCATCTCAAGTGAGTGGCACTGGAGCTTTGTGTGTCCTGCCCCAGGCTGGCAGGTGGAACAGGGACAGGGGCCTGCAGGCCTGCTGCAGTGCAAAGCACTTTCTTCTGATGGTCTGTCACCCTTAGCACCCTGACCCTTCCCCTCCCTCATTCCTCAAGCCACCTTCTTCAAGTTACCTTTGAAGCCACCTCAAGGAGCTCTTCTCCAAAGCAGCCTACAGAGACGTCTGTTCTCAGAGTCCACAGCAGAGGCAGTGCCAGTTTCCTGCCTACAGCACCTGCCTCGACCACCCTCGGCCCCAGGCTTGCCTGCTTTACTTCTGCCAATGCTGGCTCTCAGGTAAAGCTCTCCCACGCTTTTTCTCTGTGAAGTTTAAACACGCTGGATGACTGGCAGAATTCTCTACCATAGACATTTGTTGCTCAAGCAGAACCCTGAACAGAAGAGTGACTTCCTTTGAGGAGTCTTAAGTGATTAGTCGTTAGGTGAACGAGAAAGATAATTGTCAGGTCTGTGGGGCTTCGGAGGTCAGGGTTTTGGGGGCTTCTGAAGGCACTTTGTCATGTTGGCAGCTTGCTACTGTGCCTCCGTAACATACATGCCTTTACTGAGTGATGTCTGCGCACAGAGCTAGGGGAGGAGACCAGGGCACGCCTGCTGTAGAGAACACAGATGATAACGAAGAAAAAGACTTTCAGAGTTGTATTTCAAGATTGTATCTCTAGGATTGTACCCGGGAACGGAAAAGTTAATGGGGGTGCACAGGCCTCACACCATGATTTGAAGCAAATATTGGGCAGGTTAACTGGCACCAACAGCTCTATGGTAACTCCACTGAACTACACACCAAATACCCTTGCTGGATAGGAAAGGAAGCCATGACGGTCATGGCTTGAAGAAGATGGCTTGAGAAGGGAGGGGAAGGCTCAAGGATCCTGAGGGTGACGACAGATCGTCAGAAGAAAGTGCTTTGCACCGCAGCAGGCCTGCAGGCCCCTGTTCCTGTTCCACCTGCCATCATGAAAGATCATGATGACCATGACTGCTCTTGTTCCATAGCCTCTCATTGGCCTGAACTAAGGGAGCCACACAACTGCAGTGAAGTCTCCTGAGGGGTGAGGACCAGCTGCAGAAAGTTGCCAATAGCCACACCAGCTTTCAGAGACTGCGGGCTGTTTTAGACCTCCAGCAAAGGCTGCTTCTTCGCCTCCCCCTGAACGTTTTCCCATTAGGTTTGATATCAGGAGAACTGGGTTGAAGGCCAGGAAGGTTTGGAAGACAGGCTTGCTGGCTCATGCGTTTCTCTGCTGCTCCATGACAGTCCCCTCTTCCCTCAAAGGAACAAATACTTTCTTATCAGCTGCCTGCCTCTGTCCTGCTTCTGGCATGTAGGCATATGTGCCACACGGGATTCTGACTTGTGGTCCCACAGCCAGTGGGACAGCTGGTAGACAGGCATTGTGCATATCCTGACCTGGCTCTAACGATGCTGCTCAGTAACGTGCAGCCTAGCCTGGAGGAGAGAGGCAGGGTTACCTCTTGTCCTGTGACAGAAACACCTGCTTTGAACACAGATTGCTTAAAAATCCATTTTTCCTCCCAAAGTCACTTGAATTGCATCATGGAGTTCCTAAAGAATGAATAGGAGGTTAATCTCTGGTGAAGAAAAATAGTTTTAGTAAAATGGATTTTAGCTCCTTGCTTAATTATGCAACTATTGTTTTTAAATGTGTTTTCAGGGAACAGCCTACAGGGGATCAGGCTGCAGTCTTATCTTTTCCTAAGGAGGCTACATCTCCCAGGTGCTTGCTTACAGCCTGCTCCACCTCTTCAAGTGAGGACCAGTGGCCCACACTCTCCCTGCTGTGCAGTGAGCTGCACCGCCAGCCAGAGCTCTGCCCACACAGGTGGAACTGGCACTGGCCCTGCCTGGCCTCCGGGACCAGGGAGACTACAGGTTTCGGTGGTGTTTGCATGAGGACCCCACATCTCCAGTTCTGTTGGTCCTGTTCTGGGCATCACTCTGGATGGTTTTCCCAACTGCAGTTGCCCCTCTCCATGGAGGGTGTAAAGGGTCTGAGCGAGTAGGAGTTGCCAGGCCTTCACTGCGGGGGAAACAAAGGGAATCTAGAGGATGAAGGCTTACCTCAGGACCATCTGTACATGCTGGGCCTGACGCCTTCCTCTGCAGTCCCACGGTCCTGGGAGGAATGCCATATGTGCACCCAGCACGGTCATGCTGTCTTTATTTTCCAACCTGTTCACTGGGACATCCAGTTTCTTCCTCTAGTCCTGTGAGAAGTGCATAATTTGGGTTCTATGTCAACTGAACCAAACTGGTAGACATACTCTCCTATCTTTATAGTAGTCTGTTGGTAGCCACCAAGTCTGTGGGTACCCAGGAGAGCCTGCACTGCTTGCTATGGGCCCGTGCTATAAACTGATAAACCTACTCTGCAAGCCTATCTTACTCCTGATGTGCAGCAGAGCCCATTGTTCCTAAGCAACCCTCCCAAAGTCCTAAGGGGATAGACCTGACTAAAGGGAGGACAGGGCAGAGTAGGCTTCTGTTGAAATGCGGGCAAATTCAGTCTTAGTGAAGTGGTAGCTCTTCCCTGACCAGCAGTTTCCCTCTTACCATCCGACGCGGACTGCAGGGAGGAAGATATCATCACTCCTTTTAGATCAACCATTATAAAGACAGGAAAATATGTCTACCAATTTGGTTCAACAGATGTTGAACTCATATGATGAGCCACCCACCGGGCTACAGGAATAAGAATTAGATGTTCAGTGAACAAGTTGGAAAAATAAGCACTTACAGTTCTGTCAGCTTCCATCTCCTGTTTCGATAGGCCATAAGAAGTTAGGTAAGAAATTAATCAGCTCCCAAGCATCATTTCTACTCTAGAACCTGTGCTTTATACCTATCACATGCCCAAGTATCACACTCCTTTTATCTTTTTAGTCATCAGAATGGAGTCTAGGGCTTCACACCTGTCAGGTGAGTGCTAAATCCTACCATACACCTTTGAGATGAGTAAAATAATATCTCGCTTTATAATTGTGCAAAGGGAAGCTCAGAGGAGTCACACAGCTTGCCTGAGGTCAGACCTTAACAGCAGAGAGGGTGGGATTCACCCTAGGCTGGCCTGACCCTGAGGCTGCAGTGTGCACTCTGGCCCAACCCCCCAGCATTGTTCTTCTAGAGCCTTTGCAGAGGTGCTGATCAGTGCTCAGGTCTCTTTTCTGTCCATCAAGTCCTTTTCTGCAACATGCAAGCCTGACTGCAAAGAGGAGAGATCAGGCCCTGTCACCAGCCCTGTCTGCTGAGAAGTCTCGGGCAAGTGGGATTGACACTAAGATACAATTTGCATCTAAATTCTTCAGACTTGCAGCTCATGTCTCATCTATATTGCATTTTTAAAGACCATTTTATAATATATTTAAGCAGAAAACGCATTGTTTTAAAGTCAGCTTGCGTAGCAGCACAGATAATCATGGTTGAAAGAGCCATGTACCTGGCATCTCAAGACCTAGCTTTGCTTGAGCTCTGACTTTAGTTGGGTGAAAGTAGCCAAATTAGTTTCTCTCTGAGCCTCTATTTGATTGCTTCTAAGATGATGTAATTGCATCTTCCGGGTCACATGACTGATTTGTGTGTCGTGTGGAAGTGGAGTGGGACTGCCTTGTGACCTGCGAAGTGCGAAATCAATATGGCGGATAATTAGAACATGCTTTTCCTTGTTTTATTTGCCACCCTGGTTTCTTACGAAAATGGAGAGAAATCTACAGATTCTTAACCCAGACCCCAAATATTTCCTGTGCTTCTAAATGTTTATCTGAAAGAAAACTTCTTTGCAAATATGAAACTACATCTTAGACAAAAATGTTATCCAACAACTATATAAAGCTGAGTGTGTGTATATGTGTGTGTGTGTGTGTGTGTGTGTATGTGTGTGTGTTACTGGGGATTAAACTTAGGGCCTCGTATACAGATGGCAAGTAAACTCTACTACTGAGCAACAACCTTAGATCTTTTAAAACTTTTATTTTGAGACAGGGTCTCTCTAAGTTGCCCAGGCTGGCTTTGAACTTGCTATGAAGTCCAGGCTGGCCTTGAGCCTGTAAACCTCCTGCCTCAGACTTCCGAGTAGCTGGGATGATGGGCATGTACTACAATACCTGGCCTTAGGGTAACTACTACTTAATAGCTACACTATGCCACAAAAGTACATGGGATTCAGAGCAATGACATCTTAGAGGGACGACCTACTGTAGAATGGTTCATGCTCACTGCTCTGAAGCTGTCGCTGGGTTAGACTGCTTTGAAATTACCTCCTGAAAATCTAGAAAACACAGTGCATGCTTGCAGAGATATATATCCCACATCCCTTTGTGTCAACAGAAAGGTCTGCTTTTGATGCTCCTGCACCAGCCGCCCCTCTTCTTTTTCCTTTGCGGCAGGATCACTGTAATCTCTAAGATACTGGTGTTGATTTTCTACTACCTCATTCTGAGGAAAACTATGAACTTTTGGCTTTCTAGATGTGCTGGCAAATAGCTATGTTTTTGGTACTTGGCATCTACTTTCCCTGGTATGGAGGAAACAGAATCTGTTTAAAAAAGGAATCCAAAAGGACACTTCATTGTTAACTTGTGGCTTGAAGGCTTATCTGTGTTGAAAATCTTCTAGAATCTAAAGATGCTTAGGGATTTTTGTCTGAGCTGTGTGTTACGATGGGGCTGAATCACCAAGATGCCGATGGAGAGGAAACAATGAGCCAGCAGACTGAAAATGAGGATCTTTAAATCAAAATGGAGGAAGAGTGTGAGGGAGTAAGGAGCGGGAGTCTATCTGTTGGTAAGTGTGTGGAAGCCCTGGGCTTTACATTCTCCAATGTGGAGCTAAGGTACTAGCTGTTACACTATAGAAATGCCCTCCTTTGGCTTCCACACATGTGCAGAGATTGGTATAACTTCACACACGTATACCACACACACCACACGTACATGCGAACAAACAAATAACCCAACATATCTGCCCTCTGAGCTCGTATGTCAGAGCAGAAAAGAAGACAACATGCACAAAGTGAGTATATCAGGCAGCAGAGGATTAACTACGGAGAAAAAGCGGCATAAAGAGAGAAAAGGTGCAGTACTGTTGCTTTTAGGGTGATCACGAACAGCCTGTCTTCAAAGATGACACTTGCAAAGGAAGAAGGGGTAAGCCACACAGACACCAGGATAAGAAGACGTCGGCAGGCTGGGCACTTGGTGAAAACTGTGTGTGGGGACCACGCGTGCTTGAGAACTAGCAGGGCCAGCGGCTGCCATGGACAAGGGAGATGGTGGCCCAAGGGTTAGAGAACTAGATGACGGGTGGCAAGGGCAGGTAGGGCTTCCTAGACCGTGGTTAGAAGTTCGGCTTCTTTCTCTGAATGACATAAGGACTTGTAGCTGAGCAGTGTCAGGATCTGTCATCTGGTTAAAATTCACCTCTGGTCGTTATGGTGATGTTAAGTGACGGTACAAGAGTACATTGCAAAAACCAAGGAAGTGCTTGGGGTGATGGGTCAGATGCCAGATGTTTGTTGAAGGCAGAGCAGAGAGAATCTGCTGCTGGACTAGGCTGAGGTGTGGCAGAAAAAGAAGAGTCAAAAAATGACCCAAAGATTCTGGCTTCAGGAACTGGGATAATGGAATTGTAATTCTAGAAGGGAAAGAGAGGGTCATCCCCCAACAGTCCTAATGTGCTTTTCCTTCTCGGCCTTTGACACCTCTATTCATCATCAGTCTCCTGATAAGTGGAGAAATATTTAATAAGGTGATCATCAGAGAGACAATTTCAAGATCCGGAGTTATTTAAACAAATATTCTTGGCTAATTTTATACATATGTATAATACACTCTGCTCAAATTCTCTTACCCCCTCTGGCTCCCAAAACTCCCCTCCCAGAAAGTCTCCTTCCACTTTTATGTCTTTGTGTTTTATGACCCAACGAGTTTAACCGGGGCTGCCTGTGTGAGCATAGTGTGGAGCTATCTACTGCAGCCCGTGTGAGCATGGCGTGGGCTATCCACTGCAGCCCGTGTGAGCATGGTGTGGGGCTAGCCACTGGAACCCATGTGAGCATGGTGTGGGGCTATCCACTGGAACCCATGTGAGCATGGTGTGGGGCTAGCCACTGCAGCCCATGTGAGCATGGTGTGGGGCTATCCACTGGAACCCGTGTGAGCATGGTGTGGGGCTAGCCACTGCAGCCCGTGTGAGCATGGTGTGGGGCTATCCACTGGACCTCATGTGAGCATGGTGTGGGGCTATCCACTAGAACCCGTGTGAGCATGGTGTGGGGCTATCCACTGGAACTCGTGTGAGCAAGGCGTGGGGCTATCCACTGGACCTCATGTGAGCACAGTGTGGGGCTATCCACTGGAGCTCGTGTGAGCAAGGCATGGGGCTATCCACTGGACCTCATGTGAGCACGGTGTGGGGCTATCCACTGGAGCTCGTGTGAGCACGGCGTGGGACTATCCACTGGATCCTGTGTGAGCACGGTGTGGGGCTATGCACTGGACCTCATCTGAGCATGGTGTGGGGCTACCCACTGGAGCATGGGGATTCACCAGTGGCTGCAGTAGTGAAGACAAAAGCTCCCAGAAGCCTTCTACTGCAGTGGATCTCTGGGGAGACAAAGGGCTCCCTGAGTCCCTTCCCCATCTATGACTGAGTATTGTGCAGGAAACTGCATCTCTTGTGAACTCATGAGTGCAACAGCCATGTCATGCCCAGAAGACAGCATGTCACAACCCTTCCCCAATTATTTGGCTATTGCATTCTTTCTGCCCCTTCTGTTATTTTCGAGCCTTGGAGAGTATGGTATGAGTGCCATATTTAGACTGAACACTGAGCAGGTGGCATGGTTTTTATACCTACTGTTGTTCATTTGCTGAAAAAGGAAGCTTCTGTAAACAATGCTGAGAGCATTGGGTCTATAGGTATAAACATAAATATTCAGGAGGTAGATTAGCAACATGTCCTTTTGACAAAACAGAATCAGCAGGTTCACCTCTAGGGCCTGTGAGTTCCCGTCACGCCACTATTGTATCAGTGGGCACATCTTCTTTCACAGGTTGGTGTTCTTGCTTGCAGGATCCACAAACAGGAAAGACTGTTGATGACTTTTCTCCCCCAGCCTCCTTCTGACATCATGATAGCTAGCCAGCAAGGAGGAAGCTCAGTTATGCCTCGATTTCTCTGTTTTACAACCAAACTGTGTGGTGTCTTCAGCAGTAGGACACCCAAGGTTTTGTGATATTAATTTTTGTCTTGGCCTGTACCTTCCCATGGGGGCGTGTGGGGAATGCTCATGAGCTTTCTCTCCAATGTACCTAACACAGAAAATTAACTTCCCAAGATAGAAACCTGGCTGTCTGAGTACTGGCCCAAGAAGCCATACGCCACAGAGTGTAGAGTGCAAACCCACTGTGCTTCTACAGTCCTTGAATATCTTCCTACTTCTCGTGTCTTTACGGATGTCTAGGGGAAGAGGTGGGCTGTGTTCCCTATTCTGCTTATCTCACAGGATTGCTGTGAGGACCACAGTAGAATACCCAGGAAGACAGTAGGTGATGGGAAAAAACCGAGCTGTCCTGGAATTTGGATCTTGACACACGAGAGCAAAGGGGCTTGTGTTTTGTGTTTTGGCACTAATACAATTAGCATCCAAATTGTACAAGAGAAACGAGTTGCCACGGACAGGCTCTAAGGATTTCTGCTTAGGGTCATAGAATTCTCAAGAATGTTATTCTTTCCAACTGATGCTAAGTACCCTTTTGGCTCGAGAAACCACTTTGGCTCAAGACATTTCTAACATGATGCAAGATGGCCAGCTAGCATTCATGAATTAGCCATCTAAGAACTGGGGAGGATGCAAGGCGGTGGTGAACTAACTCTCTCTCTCTCTCTCTCTCTCTCTCTCTCTCTCTCTCTCTTGCAAAGGGAGGAACTGGGATGGAGCAGAGAGGAGCTAATGGGAACTCATCCTTTAACATCTTCACTCTGTCTTACATGCGGCCAGAGAATCTCCTCTCCCGCAATAAATGGAGAAGCAGAGCCTTGGACGCCTGCAGGGTGGGGTCTCAACCCTGACGGAGTGAGGTGAGGTTGGAAGTATGGGCTGGCTGGCCACTGGTATGAGCACCAGTGTGCATCATAGGCCATAGGGAGCCACAATCCCATTGGAAAGGTAGCTTAGAGGCTCAAAGGATGAAATTCCTGAGAAACAACCCACGAAAAGGAAGGTAGAGTGAATGGTGCACAGCAGGTGAGGTGGAGCTAGTAGATGTGCGAAAGTTGAAGCAGAATAATAAATGTCCAAAATAAAGGAAAGGATGAGCAAATTGTAGCATAAAAAGAGCCAAGGGGGAAATGCAGAAAACGCATCGGTGAAATGAGGACTATAACCCGCAGGAGAAAATGTGACGGAACTGACACGCCAGCCTGGGACATTTCTCCCCAAATGCTCAGAGGGAGGAAAACCGGAACCTGAAATAACGTTCGTTTAAGAGGAGACTCCGGAGTAAAGAACCCACTATGCTCAATGGCAAACTGGGCATGAAGGACAGATACAAAAGTTACAGAAAATGAAAATAACACTCAGATAGCAGAATCAGTCAAAATATCGTAGCAGCACTTAAAAGACAAATTCTCTACCACCTCACTTGCATTAAGATGGCTGTTGTGGTAAAAGCAGAAGTGACAAATGTTTGTGAGAATGTGGAGAAACTGGAGCCCTTGCACACTGTCAGTGAGAGTGCAAAGTAGTGCAGCCCTTGTGGACACCAGTATGGCAACTTCACCCAAGATTAAAGACTGAAGTGCTGAGGCCGTCTACCTGAAGTTCGGCTCTCATAGTTCTGGGGGACACTATGCAGGCTACTAAGGCAGAAAATCAACCAATGGTCAACCCAGCCCTAAAGCCCAATAACCGTAATGACCAGCACAATAAACTACCTCTACTGGTGCAGCAGTGGCACTGTTATCTGGGGGTGATCAACAGCTATCTAATTGGACTTGAAGCCCTCTCAATGGGAGTGAACTCATGGATGGCACTTGTTCACACAGCCAAATGCACATGGCTGGAGAGGTCATAGATCCTAGAGAAAACCCTATCTCTGTCATATCTCCTGAAAAATGAAATCTCTTACTATATGGTAAATATGGACCTTTATATTTACAGATAAGCATACCACACACCACTCATCAAAGAAGCTTCTTCCGGAACAGATGGAGGCTACTGCAGAATCCCGCAACTGGTCAGACGCAGAGACTAGGTGCCTGAGAAATGCCCAGTCCTAGGTGACGTAGGTACAGTGGGACCTCTACACCAGGACTCATGGAACATAGCAGAATGGGGGTCGGGGGGTGGAGAGAATACTAGTGCCTCCCTCAACTCTCACCAGTGAAGCTTCCTTATACAACAGAGTGATGCACACAGAAGGCCACATCTGGCCAAGTTTTAGAAAATAAGGGACTGCAGAGTGTGCATCCCTGGATAGGACTCCTATTTCAAACCTCTCTCACCCATGGCTCAGGGACCATTGTGGAAGAGGAGGCAGAAAGATTGTAAGAGCCAGGGCTGGCTCATGAACACAGGGAAACTAAGGCTTTCAGACCACTGGAAGCTTGCACATGTGAACTTGTGGCAACGGTAGCATCAAGCACAGGACCCGTGTCAACTCAATCAGACAAGGGCTCAGCGTGGAGGGAAATGAATGGCAGTCAGTTGCTACTGGAACTATTGGAGACTGATTACTACTTGGTGAGGGAGAGTAGGCCTTACCAATGATTTCTAGATAGGTTAACTAGACTCTAGTGGATGAATTTGCACCAAGGGATATTTGGATACAAATGCTTGACTGGATGGGACTTAGCATGTATAGTGGAATACATGAGGTCCGGTGGGTGGTGGGGGTGGGGGAATGTTGGTAGGGGGAGGGGTCTGGAGTTGATTAAGAACTGTTGTAGGGAATGTACAAAAGCTCAATAAAACTTTTAAAGAAATAGTTGTATACTCATTTTTTTAGAATAACATTACTCACTATGGCCAGAAAGTGGAAGTAAGCCACATGTCTATTGATGGATAATTGGATAAGCAAATTGTGGTATATACACACAATGGTAGATTAATTCTGCCTTTAGAAGCAAGTAAATCCAGACACAAGCTTATGACATGAATAAACCTTGAGGATATTATGTTAAGTGAAAGAAGTCCATCACCAAAAGACAGAAATGGAACGATTCCATTTATATGAGAATTTAGAGAAATTTAATTTATAGAGACAGAAGGTAGAATGGATTGCTGTTGTTTGAAGAGTATAGCATTTCTGTTCTGTAAGATGAAAGGGTTCTGTGGACGGATGACTATGATGGTCACACACAATTGTGAATGCACATAATGCCACTGAACTGTACACTGGAAAATGGTTAAGATACTAAGTTTTATTTTATGAGTTTTGGCAGTTTTAAAAAGACAAATTCTCTCATTGGATTTAAAAAGATCAATTATATATTTCTGCAACAGACAAACATAAATGAGACAGGAAGGCTGAAAATAAAGGGTGGATGAGAGAAGATAATCCAGACAAAACAAGCTAAGGACAGCTGACATAGTGCTCTTAGTATGTGACATCAGAATTAAAGGCAAAGACGTCACAGGAGACAAAAGGAACCAGATCACATTGCAGGCAGGACGATGGGAAAAGCAGCCCGAAGCAAAGCCTCAAAGCCGACAGCAACAAAGGGCGGAACTGGTTTCTGATTGCACGAAAAACCATGTGGTGGAAGACTTCTGGGTCTGGAAAATCAGCACACATTTTAGGCTTTGGCTACAACTGGCCAGATTAGCCTAAATTGAGGCTTGAATTTAGAGATTAATTATGAAGAGGCCTTATCTCTTTGAGCATCTAGGAGCTGGCAGAGAGACTAGAAAAGGGTGTAAATGAAACAAAGCTAACATGAGAGTGTCCTGCCGATGTGGTAACTGGCCGCTACTCATTCTGCCAACATACTACATGCCCAGTATTTGACTATGTTACAAGAATCTAACCACAACAGGCCAACGAACTTGGCTATAATAATTGGGAAGTTTCCTTCTACAGGAGAAAAAAGAGGTACCACCCACCAGCAACTACTGTCGGTCAGGCTTTATAGTAGAGGGTGGAGAGAGCAGCCAGGGTCACAGCACCAGCAGCAAACATGGACGCCCAGCCTTGTCACCTAATGCAGTGATTGGAAAAGATCTTCCTATGGATCGAATCTGAAGTGTCCCTCACAGGCTTTTGTTGTGAAAGCTGTTCTTCAGCCAGGAGCACTATTTTATGAGGCTGTAGAACCTTTGGGAAGTAGATCTTTGTGAAGTAGCTCACTAGGAATGGGTCTTTTAAGATTGTATCTCAACTTTTGTTTCTGGACACTCTCTCCTTCCCAGTTTACCATGCATGATGTGAACAGCTGTTACCTCCATAGTCCTGTCCCTGCCATGATATGCTGCCCCCGCGGATGCGGTGAAGCTATTATAGCGTATGATTTCTGAAACCAAAATAAATCCATTTTCTCACAAGTTGTTTCTACCAGGTATTGGTGATGTAAAGGTAACCGACAAAGATCGTTCTGGGAAGGCTGGATTTATTCTGATGATGACAGTATCACCTGCTGAGACATGGGCCTGGGTATGGTCACGAGACTGAGCAGCGTCTTTATGATTGCACAGCATGTGTGTGTGAAGCACTCAAGACTCTAATGTGTCAAGGGGGAGGTGGGAAGAAATGAGTAAGGTGCTAACTGCACGTAAGGACCAGAGTTTGGATCGCAGAATCCACATAAATGCCAGGCAGACATGTAAGCCACGCCATAATATCAGCTTTCAGAAAGTAGAGACAGGTGACCCCTAGAGCAAGCTGGCTAGCCAGCCAGATGAGCGGTGTCAGCAAGCTCTACATTATTGAGAGGCCCTGTCTCAGTGAATGAGGTAGAGAGCAGTTGATGAAGACTCCCACTCCTGACATCCCCTTGGGCCTCCATACACACGTACACACATGTGCATGTGCACCTGTACACACACAATGTGCCTGTGCACATGTGAACACGCATACATACCACACATATATAGACCATGTTCTAGTTTGCTTTCTGTTCCTGTGATAAAACATTCTGATCAAGGGCTAGAGAGATGGCTCAGTGGTTAAGAGCACTGACTGCTCTTGCAGAGGACCCAGGTTCTATTCCCAGCATCCACATGGTGGCTATGAACCGTCCTTAACTCCAGTTCCAGGGGAATCCGAAGCTGTCTTCTGACCTCCGCGGCATTGCATGACATGGGTGCACTCACATACATGCAGGCAATACACTCATACACATAAAATAAAAATAATAAATATTTAAAAAAAACCCATTCTGATCAAGAGAAACGTGGGAAGGAAGCAGTTCATTTCAGCGTATACTTCCAGGTGACAGCTTATCACTGAGAGAGGTCACTTCCAGGTGACAGAGGTATCACTGAAAGAGGTCAGGGCAGGAACTTGAGCAGAAGCAGAGGCAGGGAGCTTGGAAGAAAGATGTTCACTGGCTTGCTCACTGATGTATTCTTGTATAGCCTAGGCCCAGCTGCTTAAGGTGCTGCCTGCAGGAGGCTGAGCCTTCCCACATCAATCTTTAATCAAGACCATCTCTCACAGACCTGGCCACAGGCCAACCTGATTGAGGAAATTCTTCAATTGAGGTTACCTTTACCCAAGAGATTCTGGGTTGTATCAAGTTGACAATAAAAATGGTCTAGGACACAAACAGAAAACCGGGTCAAGAGAACCCCCAAAGGGGCAAGGAGGTGCCCTTTCTTCTGCTGGCCATCACTGGAAATGGTTCTGTGTCTGCTTACATAATTGGAATGTGGCTAATGGTCAAGGGCATCCACGGCCCAGAAGAGTCAGTGTTTATGCTACACAGACAGTTTGAGACTGCTGGGTTGTCTGGATTTTTTGTTCTTTGGATGTCTGTGCTTGATCTGATGGTACAGGACAGTCAATCCTCAGTGACTGAGGGTAGCCTCACTGCAGAAGAGGCAGCTATAAGGGTGAAGGGCCCTGCAGTTGATGACTGCATCGACCTGAGGGTTTATTTCCTAAACAAATAAAGCAGGGCACATATTTAGGCAATTTTGCTTTTGGTATTCAATATTCATTTTCAAGAAAAATTATTGCAGAATAATAAATGTATATGTGCTTGAGTACTTAATGAATTAGCTTCATTATCAAGTAGAAAACTGATTTAAGCGGAAGTTCTACTGGGTAACCTAGTGAATTCACTATCAGGTCTCTGACACGATGGCCTAGAGGTCAGAAGGCACTACAGCGAATTCCCACAATTTCCCTCCAGGTCTGGAACACAAGAATTTAGCTTTGTGGGGGCAAGTGACATGACTTGCCTAAGGTTGCATATCGCTCAGGGCATAGTTGAGATATGGACTCAGTTTTCCTCCTTCCTGAGTTCTCTGTAAGCTCTGTCCTATTATTGTCTATTCCAGGTCACCATCAGATCATTTGATAACTGTACTTGTGTATCATTAAACAACAAACAAGGAAATTCTTCTTACACTGAGAAGGGGATAAACCTCTTCTTCACATACAGTGTATCATATCTGCGGTTGGATAACAGGCCGAATAAAGGCAGGTGTGACAGGAGGCAGGCTGGCCTTGAATGATCCTGTTATCAAGGGAAACCCTGTGTCTAAGCCATGAAGCCCCCAGATCTTCTTTGACACTTGCTAATTACAGTGACTAATTAGTATGTCATTAGCCTCTAATCACGAAACCAGACAAGATTAGTAATGATGAAACTATGGCAATTAATTTACAACTTATGTACATGCTTTTCCTTGACCTGGCTGAGCTCACTGTTCTCTTTGGATCAGGGAAGTAGAGGATCTTCAGGCAGAGGGGAAAACAGGATGATGAAGCCTCTGCCGAGTAGTCCCTTTCACCAAGCAAGTGGTCTCATGGGATGCAGTAGCTTGAAGGAACTGGAAATACAAAAATATTTAGTTATCCCAACGGACCTTCCCTGTCCCAAACTGATCAAATTGTACACTGGGGTTTCTAGAAAAATTAAAAATTAAAGCATAAGTCATGTGACTCAAGGATAGCTTGTAAGAACAGAAAGTATGGAAGTCAGGAAGCCTGGATTGGGTCTCGGTTTGCTTCTCACTAGCTCTTTGCTTTGAAATTCAAACTTTATACTGCTCTGAGCCTCAGGCTGACTCAGATAGGAAGGAAATAGCGAACTAGACTTTTGGATGGTTATCCTTGTTCTGTTCATCCCCGCTCTCCTCCAACACTGTCCTAAAGCACACAGGTAGTCTCTCTCTCTCTCTCTCTCTCTCTCTCTCTCTCTCTCTGTCTCTGTCTCTCTCGTATTCTCTCTCCTCTCTTCCTCCCTCCCTCCCTTCTCTTCCCTACTTTCCCATTCCCATCAGTCTGTTTTTCCTTGTAAGAAAAATGCTATGAAATTTTCTTTAAAAATTAATCCTATGCTACAAAATATGCCTAAAATATTCATTTTTGGTCTCTAGACAGTGTTTCCTTGTGGCCACAGCTGGCCTGGAACTCACTATGGAGATCAGGCTGACCTAGATCTCACAGAGATCTGCCGGTCTCTGCCTCCTGCGTGCTGGGATTAAAGGTGAACAGCACCAAGCCCTGCTTCTGCCTCTCTCCTCCCCCTCCCTACATCCCCTGCCGTGGGCTCTATGTCAGGCCCTCGCTGTTTCTGATTTATATTCTTTTAAGATACTTTCAGTGATATCTCTGCCTGTCGCGTCTCTCCATGGTTTCCCAAATGAAAGCAAAAGCAATGTTGACGGCATAGCCAAATGGTTGCCCTCTAGACCTGTCTGCTCTTTAGCAGGGCTCAGAGAACCCTTCACAGTTGGGTCTTAGACTAGTTGGGCCACCCATTATGCACACATCCCCAACAAGCACTTCAGGTCACACATTTCCCTTGTTTCTGCTCTTGCCTCCACACCTTTTCTTATTGGGCTTTAAAAAAATAGCTAAATATATAACATATAATTCCCATTTTAATAACTTTTACTCAAATTACAATAAGTGAGAATGTATGAGCTGCATTTGCACTGTTGTGTGGTCACCACCACACTCTCTTTGATTTGTTTTTGTGCTGTGATGATTTGCACTAATTTTCTCTACTTTTGCCTGTTTAGACACTCCATGTGAGTGTACTTACACAGTTTTTCCTTCTGAGTCTGGCTTATTTCACTTGAACAGTTTTTAAGATTCATGGTGTAGCACAGTCTCATCAACATTCGCTGGTTTCTGCCTTCTAAAATTCTTATTTTTAATGTAGAAAATGTTTGGAATGTTCCTTTTATTCACATATCTTATTGTGCACAGTCATAGACGTCATTTGCTCTTCTACCATTCCAGTGCTGTCTGTTGTTTCCTGTGACTTCATGGATGGATTTATCTTTCTCTTCTGTGTGTGGAATTGCTTTAAATACCTTCCATAGTGCTGGGTTTGTGAGCACAGGTTCCACAGTTTATTGTGGACAATTTTTCTTTCTCCTTCAATTATTAAGGATAGCTTTGCTGGATGTAGTAGTCTGGGTTGGCATTAGTCTTTCAGAGGTTGAAATACATAGTTTCATGCCCTCCTGGCCTTTAGAGCTTCTGTTGAGAGCTCTGCTGGCATTCCTTGTACATTTGACTTGGTGTTTCTGTCTTGCAGCTTTCTATAGTCTTTCTTTGTTCCGTATACTTGGTGTTCTAATTGCAACATGATGTGGGGAGATTCTTTTCTGATCTTGTCTGTTTGGTGTTCTGGATAGCCACCTCTTTTCCTAGATTTGGGGGATTTTTTTCTGTTACGTTATGGAGCATATTTTCTATGCCCTTAGCTTGTATTTCTCCTTCTATGCTCAAGGTCATAGATTCTGTCCTTTAATTGTAGAACTCCCATGTTATGGTCTTTTTGTATGTTTTTGTTTGAAACAGACTCTCACTACAAGCCTTGGCTGGCCTGGAACTCACTATGTAGACCTTTCTGATCTTGAGCTCACAGAGATCTACATGTCTCTGCCTCCCAAGTGTCAGGATCAAAGGTGTGCGCCACACCTTTGTATGGCCTTGTATGTTTGTACTGTTGCTTGAATGGTCTGATTATTCTACCTTGCCTTCAAGCCTCCCTTCATGCTCTGTCTTCTACTTGATCCATTTTATCGGTGAGGGTTTCTACTGAGTTTTTTTATTTGACTTATTGAACTTTCTTTTTTTCAATATTTTATTTATTATTTTTATTTTATGTGTATGCATGGATTCCCGGCATGTAGGTAAGTGCACCTGTGTCATGCAATGCCCATGGAGGACAGAAGATGCTGTCAGATCCCCTGGAACTGGAGTTACGGACAGTTGTTAGCTGCCATGTGGATTCTGGGATTCGAACCCAGGTCTTTTCCAAGAACAGTCAGTGCTCTTAACCGCTGAGCCCTCTCTCCAGCCCCAATACATAAAATATTTTAAAAAATAATAATGTTTTGGGGCTGGTGCTATAGAGATGGCTCAGTGGTTAAGAGCACTGACTGCTCTTGCAGAGGACCCGGGTTTGATTCTCAGCACCCACATGG